>NW_006292781.1:43648-55222 GCF_000327345.1 Myotis davidii
TGTTTCCTTTATATGCATTTGTTGTAGATCTACATAATTTAATGACTACTCCACACTATTAAACAATGACAAATTACTATTACATTATAAGACATTTATTCATTTATGTGCTTATTAATTGTCCTGTCATTTTTGCCCTTTCTGCAAACTCCTATATTATATATGCTTTTCTCTACATGAAGAGTTTCATATACTTTAATCTTTAACTGCAATAGACTAGATATTTGTGTCTTCCCAAGATCCATGTGTTTGTAGGGAGGGCTGTAGGAGGTAATTAGGTCATGAAGGTGGAGCCCTCATAAATGAGCTAGCTAGTTCTCTTTCTGCCATGTAAGAATACAGAGACATCAATAGTCTGCAATCTGAAAGAGGATTCTCACCAGAACCCAACAATGTTGGCAGCATTATCTCATACATCTAGCCTTCAGAACTGTGAGATATAAATTTCTGTTGTTGTCAAGTCACCCAGTTTATGCTATTTTGTTATAGGAGCCTAAATTGTCTAAACTAAGACAGTGTCCAAAGCCATTGCTTTGTAGCATTCTTTAAATTTTTTTTTCAGATATTTCAGATTTCCTGATCTTTTCAAAGAGACAGTTTTTGTTTTATTGATGTTATTTGTTGTTTTCTAATTTCAATTTTATTGATTTCTGCTCTTATGTGTATTACTACTATTATTCTGTTTGCCTGGGGTTTAAGGGTTTTACTTTTCTTTTTCCGGTTTCTGAAGGTAAAGCTGATATTATTGAGTTAAGTCTTTTCTTTCTTTTGTAATATAAACATTTAATAACAAATTTCCCACTTAGCACTGCTTTGGCTGAATTTCTTAAATTCTGGTATGTTGTATTTAGATTTTCATTCAGTTCAAAATATTTTCTAATTTTCTTTAATAACTTCTTTTGAAACATGGGTTAGTAAAAATATATTGTTTAATTTCCAAATATATTGGGACCTTGTTGACATAAAATCAATATTAGGGTTTTAAATGCTAGAGTGAGGAGTTTGAACATAATGTGTTTAGCAATGAGGGGCCATTGAGGATTTTTGTGAAGTATACTGACATGATCAGAGCTATGTTTGATCAAATACACTATTGAGAAGTTGAATAGATCAGAGGAAGGAAGTAGGTAGGTAGCTATGAGCGAAATATTCATTCTAGCCAAGTATGGCATATGCACATACATGTATTGATTTTTGTCTCTGTTTCTGAAAAACCATTTATCTAAATATTCAGGTCACTTTGAATTTAAATGTACTAGCAAATGTACTAGTTAGTGTCATCTGCAAGCCTAATTAGCGCACACTTTATCTATAAGAATGACTGGTTTAACAATTATTATGGCCAAACCAGTTAAATTGCTCATATTCAACTAAAATTGTTGTTAGTGGAATAGATATTTGCATTTAATACATGTATTTCAAACTATAAGTAATTGACATTTTGCTATTTAGAACCTAAAATGTAATTTCTGTGAGACATAATTAGTATGAAATCAGAATCTTATAAATCTGTCTAATTATTCTAAATCATATACCTAGAAGTCTAGTTGCTAATATATTTTACAAGGTTTCATACTCTTTTAAATAAAAACATTTCAACAAATCTCTTGGAACCTACACATACTATGGAAGCAGGACAATTGTTACCTAATGTTTGTGACCTAAAAGGTAAGCAAGATTAAGTTGGGCTGGGCACAAAAAAGAACAACAATAAAATTACATTCTATTCAGCAAAGATTCTTCAATCTTAAAGGTTTTTGTTATTTTTTTCAATTCAGGTAAATGTCACATATTCATACTATACAGGCAAGAAGTTGGAACATTCTCTTAAATATATATCTTATATAATAAAAGCCTACTATGCTAAGTGTCCCGTTGTCTGGTTGGCTTTTCAACCAATCAAAGTGTAATATGCTAATGATATGTAAGGCTGCTCAACCACTCGCTATGACGTGCACTGGCCACCAGGGGGCAGACACTCTGGCCGGTAGGTTAGCTTGTTGCTGGGGTATGGCCAATCGAGTCTGAGCGAGATGGGCCGAACATGCCCTGGAGCCCTCCCAGGGTCCTTCCTTGGCTGGCCAACATCCTGAATCCCTCCCCAGCCCCAATCGTGCACCCATGGGGTCCCTCTCATAATCCGGGACCCCTCGGGGGATGTTGGAGAGCCGGTTTCGGCTCAATCCTGCAGGCCAGGCCACAGGACCCCACTGGTGTCCTTGGGTGTGACCACCCAAGGACATGCACTGGGCCTCTAGTAAGGAAATAAGAACAATTACTTGCCATTAATGGGAAAAGAGAAAAGCTTATGAAACCATGTTCTGCAGTAAAAGGATTTTCTAGGGCTTTCACTTTCTCTTACATGTCTTTTCACAGTCAGCAGAGGAGAGACTCTTAAATTTTGAATTAGCTATACAACACTCATCCTGAAGTCACATAGCAGCTTTCAAAAAACACTCCAAACTTTATCAAGACCCTTTTTGCCATTCCCTTCAATGTGGCTTTCACTGAGACTGTGGCTCTTAATGTTTTGGGGTATGAATCCCTTTCAGAATTTAATGAAAGTAGAGGGAAGGTAACTTTGCAAAAAAAAAAATTCTAATATTTACATAAAGCTCATAATTTTGTCCATAATTTCAGAGGGTTGATAGATTCATCCCTATTATGGGTTTATTGTGTCCTTCAAAATGATATGAAATCCTACCCCCCGGTATCTGTGAATGTAACCTCATTTGGAAATAGTCTTTCCAGACATAATTGCAATATTATGGTGGCCCCTAACCTAATATGATTGGTAACCTTATGAAAAGAAGGAAAATAGTATGAAGACACAGATGCACAGAGAGAATGTCATGTGAAGATGAAGACAGAAATTGGAGTGATGCACTTATAACACAGGGAGCACCAGATACTGAAAGCTGTCAGAATACTCACAAAGAACCAATAATGCTGACACCTTGATTTCAGACTTATGGTCTCCAGAATTGTGAAACAATACATTTCTGTTGTTTTAAGCTACCCAATTTATAGAACTTTGTTTTGGCACCCCTAATTCACCTTCAAGTCCTCTCTCTCTCTCTTTCTCTCTCTCTCTCTGTTTTAAATAAATCTATGAAACCCAGGATCCTTCCACTTTCAAATATTTGTTCAGCAGTCAGACCTAGTGACAAGATGTCTTGACTACAGTGTAATGCAAGTTTTGTTGCAACTTCTATGATTAAGACAATATAATATTATGTCTTAAGAATTAATGTGTAATTTAATGAACTACTGAAGAGTGTGCTTTGAAAACAAGAAAGGCTAGTAGCATATATTTCATTCCCGTTTTCAGATTATCCATATGACTAACCTTTGTTTACTCACTGATTAATGTTTCTGCCTGTCCTCTGCATGAGCATAGAGTTAAATGTCAAATTTGCAGCTGACTCACTTTATAATGGATATTCAAACACACTCTTTTTCAGTTGCTAAGTAAAAATCTATCATAGTGAAATAAAATATAGGCAATGAGTAAATAAACTTGTACCTACTAAACAGTGTTAGTTCTTTTTAAGGTTGTTAACTGGGACTTATATTAGTTTCCCATGCCCATAGGTCTTTGAAATATGGAAATATATCAATTTAAAGATGTATGGGACATGGGGGGAATTAGGACATCTGTAATAGTGTAAACTATAAAAAATAATGTTAAAGAAATATGTATGGGAGCATAAGTCAACAAACAAACAATATGAGCCAGTACATCATACTGTTTTGAGATCAAAGAAACTGCTGAAATTTTATGAACTCGAATAAGTTTTATGAGGCTTAAAATTAAAGAAGAAAACTTTTTTCCATTAAATTTACTTTTAGGTTTTCAATCTCTAGGGGAAAATATACTGTCCTTTCAACTTTGAGGATGGAGCTCTATTTTAGGAAGGGTCTTCCTCTAATTTTCTTTTGTGAAGTGATAAAATATTCTTTTCCATTGGGTATAAGGATAAAACATAAACATGTATCAGGAGAATCACATATTACTCAAATATTTACTACGTGTCTATTATGTACCTGGCACTATGCTAGACAATAGAAATACAGAGAAAAATAAGGAATCTTGCTGATAGAAGACACAAAAAATAACAATTACAGTATGTGATGATTGGTGGGAAGGAGTGTGGAGGATGGGTGCCCTACAAGAGATAGCATTTGAATTGAATCTTAAATTTGGCCAGTGCATTCCAGGGAGATGTGAGAGCATGAACTAAAGCAGAGGTAAGAAACAGTGTGTTACCTGGGACACTTACACTAAAAAGTATTCATTGTTTATTTGAAACTCAAATTTAACTAGGTGTCTTATATATTTTTTTCTAAATCTGGCAGCTCTTTATGTGGAGAACTGAATGCATTTCTGTGTTGTTGGAATCTCAAATTCAAGTTAGAGGTTGTGAGAGATGGAACTGAAAAGGTAAGCAGCTGTTAGATAATGAAAAATTAAGTTGCCAAATCAGACAGCTTGTACTTAATTTTAATAACAGTAGTGAACATTGAAAAGTTTTAAGCAGAAAAATAACAATGAAACTTCTCTTTTTGGATGGGTTATTCTGACAACACATGGACCATACATGGAAATAAGTAAGACTAGGGACATGGAAATTATTAAAACACACTAATGTTAGGTTAATCCAGGAGAGAATGATGGTAGCTTAAACTAGCGCAGTAGTTGGAAATAAGGTGATGGAAGAAACTTTTAGGAGTAAAATCCAGAAGTTTGGGTTGTTGACTAAATGGAGTGATGACAGAGAAAGGGAGTCTAGGATAATTTAGAGATTCTATCTTAGTGTTTGGATATGTGGCATGGGAAATATAGAAGGGGTGAGATTTTTAGTGAAAATGACAAGTTTTGGGGAGGCATATTGAGCTGATAGTGCTAGTGGACAAAATACAAATGACCAGAGAGTATCAAGTGAGCATTCTATGTTGACAATATAGATTTGGGAATCACCAGTATAGAGTTAAAACTATAAAAGTCAGAGAACCAATTAAGAAGATTCGTCCTTGTGGTTCATGGAATTTAAAATCTTCTTGAAAAAAAATTGCTATTCATTGTAGTTCTAATCTTGGCTCATAAGTATACCATCGAAGATTCAATACAGCCCTGGCCAGTGTTAATAAGTGCATAGACTGCTGACCTATGCACCGGGTTTGATTCCCGGTCAAGGGCATGGGCATGTACCTGGGTTGCAGGTTTGATCCCAGGCCTTGGTCAGGGCTGGTCCAGGAGGCAACCATTCGATGTTTCTCTTTCTCCCTCTCTCTCTCTCTCTCTCTCTCTCTTTCTCTCTCTCTTTCTCTCTCTCTCTCCTCTGTCTCCCTCTCCCTCCCTCCTTTCTACTCTCTCTGAAAAGCAACGGTCTCTCCCCCCCCTCTCTCCCTTCCAATATCTCTAAAAATAAATATATTTAGATGAGGATTAACAAAAAAAAGATTCAATACAATAAATATACAATTATGGCAGACCACTGTATTTATTGAAAACCATATTGGAGTTCCTATTTATAAGTTTTGGAATTATCGCATATTCAATATACCTCAATATAATGTGAGAAATTGAAGCTAGAAATAAGCCAACTTGGAGAAGAACCTAACAATATTTTTGTTGAATGTATATATCATTCTCATCGCAAGGTATGACCTAACATGAACAACAAGATTACTTATCTGGGCTAATGTAGGCATTATAAAAGGGAATTTCTGGCCTTTAATCCAGTTTAAAATGTCTTCTTTGTAATATTTGCTATAACTTTATATAGTAAAGGAGCTTGTTCAATTCATGCCAATGTGTAGAATAATGTGGGTGAAAAGGTGATGTTCATATGAAAAACAGTTTAACTTGGAGAGAAAGAACTTTATGTGTTAAATAAAACTGAATCTTTCATTGTATATCAAGGTTCTAACATATGTAAATCAACAATAAACATATAGGTGGATTATTCAAAGCATAGAATTAAACAATGTACGTGCTATCTCATAATTTTCAAAGAAGTCCTATGAACTAGTATATGTTTATTCCCATTATATCATTGAAGAAATTGAAACTCAGAAACGTTTCTCATCATTTATCTAGAGTTCACAATTTCCAAAGCCTACATTTAATATCACATATAGATACACACATACACACATATACACACATGTGTGTATATACATAACATACATATATTTATAAAACTGTATAGCCTATTTACTTTTAATCACTGTCAAAGTAACCATTTCTAATTTTACTGCTTGATTCACAGTTCACATCATAAACCTTCAAATGATTCCTCTCTCTCTGAACAGTTATGCAATTAACCAAAATATTACTTTGACATATGTCAATTTACCTTCCTGTATTTGAGCCATAGAATCTCAGTGTTGAAAACTTTTAAAGTTTGTCATGTCTAACTGCCCTTTCTGTGTAGGAATTCCTCTTTGACATCTTGACATACGGTTTTTAGTCTCTGCTCAAATATCTACAGTGAGTAGGAGGAGAAAAGGCCATCAATTTCATTGATCAGAAGCTGTGATAGGTGCTTAATCTGTCTTTTAAAGATTAACAGATCCATCCATGTTGTTGCAAATGGACAGATTTTGTTCTTTTTTATGGCTGAATAATATTCCATTGTGTGTGTGCTTGTGTGTATATGCGACTTTTTTCTCATTCATCCATTAGTGAACAATTAGGTTGTTTCTATGTCTTGGCTATTATGAATAATGCAACAATGAATATGAGGAGGCATACATCTTTTCAAAATAGTGTTTTTTGTTTTCTTGGGATAAATGCCCCAAATTGAAATTGCTAGATCATATGGTAGTTTTTAATTTTTTGAGGAATCTCCATATTGTTTTCTATAGTGACTACCATTTACATTCCCACCAACAGTGCAAAAGGGTTCCCACTTCTCTATACCTTGCCAACATTTATGATTTGTCTTTTTAATAATAGCCATTCTATCAAGTGTGTGGTGATATCTCATTGTAGTTCTGATTTGCATTTCCCTGATGTTGAACATATTTTCATACAGCTGTTATCCATCAGGATGTCTTCTTTGGAAAAATGTCTATTCAAATCACTTTATACTTTTGTTTTCTGACTCCATCATAATACTAACTTTCATTTGGCCCCACTTTTTACTGTACTTACATTTTGGGAAACTAGGAATATTTTTATGACATAACTTCAAACAGTACCGTAAAGGGAAAAAATCACTCTCTTTTATAATTTGTTTGTTTTTCACTAATGTATTAGGAAGAACGCTTCACTGTTAATACTGGGGGTGGAGGGATAGAATAAAATTATGCTGATCTGTGCTGTTTTCAATCCTAATCTAATTTATCTTTTAAACTAATCTGTGAATGAGGTGAAACTTTCACATTAGAAATTCAAGAGAGAGAGAGAAACACCTCAGAAATGCACAGGAAAAAGTAAATCAATTCACTCATAGATCAGAGGACAGACTCATGGTTGCTAGAGTAGAGGGGTTTGGGGGGACATCTACACAATGGAATACTATGTTGCTATAAAAAGAAAGAATTCGTAACATTTGCAACAGCATGGATGAACGTGGAGAGCATTATGCTCAGTGAAGAAAGCCAGCCAGAGAAAGATAAATATCTCATGATCTTACTCATTTGTGGAATATAAACTGATGAACAGAAATAGATCCAGAGACTTAGAAGCATGGAACAGACCATCAAACCTCAGAGGAAAGGCGGGGGAGGGTTGGGGTGGGGGTTAAGAGATCAACCAAAGGGCTTATATCTATGATTATGAGCATGATCAATGGACGCACACAGTGCGGGGGGGCATGTGTGAGGGGACAAGATCGGGTGGGGAGAGGTCAATGGGGAGAAAAGGAGACATGTATAACTTTCAACAATAAAGAATTTTTAAAAATGAAGTACAGATTGGTAGTTACAAATAGTCACGGGAATTAAAGTATAGCATAGGACAGTGGTTGGCAAACCGCGGCTCGCGAGCCACATGCAGCTCTTTGGCCCCTTGAGTGTGGCTCTTCCACAAAATACCACATGCGGGCACGCACGTACAGTGCAATTGAAACTTTGTGGCCCATGCGCAGAGGTCGGTTTTCAGCCTGGGCGTGTCTATTTTGAAGAAGTGCCGTTAGAAGAAGTGGAGGGTGGACATATAGAGGGGATGAACGAAAGGAGATAGATGAAACAAGTATACAAGACAAGTGTGGATGGGAAGGTTGGAAGGGGTCGACCTCAGCAAACGTACCTCAATCAGATTGAGGACGTTTTTAGCAAAGGCCAGCTTAGTAGTACCCTAATTAATAACAATGTACCTATCTATATAGTTTAAGTTTAAAAAATTTGGCTCTCAAAAGAAATTTCAATCATTGTACTGTTGATATTTGGCTCTGTTGACTAATGAGATTGCCGACCACTGGCATAGGGAATATATTCAATAATATTGCAATAACTATGTATGGTGCCAGGTGAGTACTGCAAATACTGAGGGGAGTACTTTGTAAAGTATATGATTGTCTAATCACTATGCTATAACTTAAAATTAATACAAAATAATAAAGAATGTAAAAAAGGAAGTCAATCTGTCTTGTAGACCAGAGGTGGGCAAACTTTTTGACTCGAGGGCCACAATGGGTTCTTAAACTGGACCGGAGGGCTGGAACAAAAGCATGGATGGAGTGTTTGTGTGAACTAATATAAATTCAAAGTAAACATCATTACATAAAAGGGTACGGTATTTTTTTTTTTTTTTAGTTTTATTCATTTCAAACGGGCCGGATCCGGCCCACGGGCCGTAGTTTGCCCACGGCTGTTGTAGACAATATTTTTATATGGAAAATCCTAAAGAATCTACACATTCAAAAGTGAATGTTATAAAAGAAATTCATCAAAATTTCAGAATATAAGATCAACAAACAAACAAAATTCAGTTGTCATTTTATACATTAGCAATGAGAAATCATATTTGTGTATACTGCCCTGGCCAATGTTCCTTAGAGCACCGGCTAGCACACTGAAGAGTTGCAGGTTTGGTTCCAGGTCAAGGGCATGTCCCTGGCCCCAGTTGGAGCACCTGCAAGAGGCACCTAATCAATGTGACTCTCATATCAATGTTTCTCTCTCTCTTCCTCCCCTCCCCTCCATCTTTTACACTCTCTCTGAAAATCAATGGAAAAAAATATCCTCAGGTGAAAGTTTACAAAAAATAAAAAGTAAAAAAAAAAAAATATTTATGTACATTTTCATCAGATGTATGCCATTTACCTATCTTATCATCTAGCTTATAAGGTTATAATTAAGTTCTTTCCTGAATTTAATGAGTATCTGTGTTAGTGTTGCTGCTGTAACAAATTTCTGCAAACTCAAGAGGCTTAAAATAACACAAATTTATTATCTTAAAATTGTGAAGTCTGAAGTGGTCTTGACTTGGTTAAAATCAAAGTTATTTTCAAGGCTGAATTATTTAGAGACTCCAAAGGAGAATATATCTCCTTACCTTTTCCAGCTTTCAAGGAGTGCCGGCATTCTTTGCCTAGTAATCCTGTCATTAGTCTTCAAACCACCATTCCAACCTCTGCTTCTCTCATCATAGCCACTCTCTGACCTTAATTCTACTGCTTTCCTTTTTTAAGATTGATTACATTGAGCCCTTCTGGATATTTTCACATTAATCTCCCCACCTCAAGACATTAATTTAGTCACATCTGCAAAGTACCTTTTGCAATGTAAATTAACATATTCACAGATTCTAGAGTTTAAGATGCAAACATATTTGATCATTATTCAGCCTACCATAGCATTTTTTGCTGAGTTCCACACATATTGGTTCAACACCATTCCCTGATTTACGGGCCTAGTTAGCCTTTCAAGGACCATCAACTGAATCAATTAATCTAGCTGCAATGCATTGAACAAATTGAGTGGAATGTACCACAATGAACTGGACATGACAATTACCCTGCACCAATGTCTGGACACACACCAAGTGATTTCTCTAGAGTTATAACTTTTATTAAAATAAGCCTTGGTTATGGCTATTCACAATCTTGCTTGTTTGAGAATAATGCTTGAGATATTTCACAGACTCCATATACATTTATTAATGCTTTTTCCACATTTTTCACCAACATACTATTTTGATAGTATGTAATATTTATTTGTATTTCCCCACAGTAAAATAAATAATATTTTTATTGGTAAATAGAACAAACTGATGCTTAAATATTCATTTGAGCTATATTACAACCTGTATTTTCAGGTCACAGATAAAATATAAATATTTTTTCTAAATTAATTTAATATACAAAAGAGTAATATATATATAATTTCTGGACCCAAGTCCAACATAGTGGAGAGAGGTTTTTCTACACCAGACGGGTGTCCAAGACTTCAACTCAATTTTGACATTATATCAACCCAGAAATAGCATCAGATTCCACAGGTAAAGGATTCAATCCTATAAACACACCTTCCTAAGATACACAAACACTTCAGACACCAGATGCAAGTCCAGGTTGTTACATGGACTTCCGAATGACTGGCTATAAATCAGCTTTCCACAATCCTCTCCTTGGGTTCAACTAATTTCCTAAAACAGCTCATGTATATAAATGATTCTGTCATAATAATCTGTTTATTATTTAACAAATAGTAAAGGGAAGACTAGATAATATAGGCATGGCATTTTTACAGCTTTGCTATTTGAACATTCTCCAAGCCTGTTCCTCTCAGATTGATGGGGGAAGGGACTGGTCAAAGGCAGTTTGGACGCATGCCCAGTAAGGGCTGAGTAAAGTGGGAAGGTGCTTACCTGCCTGTCAGTCACAGCTGGGAGTGAGTCAGTGACCAGAATAAGTATGGCCACTGCAAGGGCCCTAAATTTGAATATTTAAACTTCTGAACAAAGGAGTATGCCCTCTTGGTTTTTACTCTCTTGGCTCTTGCCTCACCTGCTTGCCTTCACTGCTGTTGCAGGGAGCACACTCTCTTGCATTCACCCCAGTGGCCCATGGCCCTCTGAACTCCACACAATGGACTAATGGACTTTAATTAGCTTGAATGCTAAACTGGAACTGGCTGCAACATGGAACCAAAGCTCTGGACACTGACCCTCCTTTTGGTTCTGCTAGACCCTCAGCTGTAACTTTTTTAGGACTGGGTTAAGAGGCTTGGGACTGTACAATCAAGGAATGTAACTCCACACAAATAAAGTCTTCTACCACATCTCATTCTCCCAAGCGGCTTCTGAAACGGCTCATTACAATGATACCTCAAGAACCTCACTCCCACGAGTGACGGAAAAGTTTGATTTGATTATCCAGTAACATGTATATGTATTTTCTGCATTGAATAGTGAAGGCATATCCTGGCATATCCAGAAAACTGATTTTTTTTTTCCCTAATCCCTACCATACTGTGTCTTCAAAAGGAAGTTTCTCATGACCAAATTAAAGTTGATTCTCAAGATATTAACAAAAATCACTTTTTCAGGAGCTCAAATTCAAAGTTCCATTAATACTTGTGAAAATTACTAGTTCTAAATGTAAATTATATGTATAATTA
>NW_006292781.1:56217-58074 GCF_000327345.1 Myotis davidii
TGGGTGGTGCCGCAGTCTCCCCATCGACCCTGCCTTGAGTGTGACAGGGGACGGTGACCCAACCCCCCAATCGGCCCTACCCTGAGCGTTACTGAGGGTGGCATCGCAACCTCCCAATCTGCCCTGCTCTGTTCATGACAGGGGGTGGCGCCCCAACTTCCCAGTCAGCCCTGCTCTGAGCCCGACCAGGAGCTGCACCTAGGGATTGGGCCTGCCCTCTGCCACCCGGGAGCAGGCCTAAGCCAGCAGGTCGTTATCTCCCGAGGGGTCCCAGACTGCGAGAGGGCACAGGCCAGGCTGAGGGACCCCCCTTCCCCCCAAGTGCACAAATTTTTGTGCACCGGTCCTCTAGTATATATATAATCTCCTGGGCAAGTTGACAATAATTACAGTACTGGGACATTGCCTTTCTCAGTCTGAGATTCTGAAGAAATGTTAGAGGTCTTCTGGCCTAAACTTTAGCTCCTAGTCATGTTATTGACCCATTTAATAAACATGCCTCAGTGTGTTCATTGGATATGCTGACTTAATAGGGCAGACCAAAGCAGAAAGGCCCCTTTAGGAAATTCTTGACAGAGCTGTGTTTGCACAATTTCTAAGACTGCTTTGGAGTATTCTAAATTACCTCTACAGTCCCCCCCCACCCCACCTCTATTCCTCCATTCCCACCCATTGCTGCTTTGCTGATCAGGCTCTTTGCTTGTATTTACATATATATCTGCTTGAACTGTTTTGATAGGAGGAAGTTACTGAGGATTTTTCTTTAAGCTTCAGTTTTATTTTGTGTCACTAAGTCCAGAGGACAGAAATCTCTTTTTACAAACTGTGGACTCAGCATTTCTATATCTTCACTGCAGTCTGTAGCAACTGGGGATTTGTATTATCTTACCTTTTCCTTATATATCAACACACATAACTTATTAACTTTTAAAATAAATAGTATATATTGCTATTTCATTATCTCTATGTTTTTCTTTGTTTCCATTTGTCTCCCTAAACTGTGAGCTGAGAGGTTTCAGAGCCAGACTTTGAAATGAGTCAGCTGTTTAGAGCTCAGACACTGAAAGAGGTTTCCGTAGCAACGGGAGATGTGTGGGAAGTCTAATGCACACTATAGCTTAAGAAGCAGGATTCACTGGCTGAAGCACAAAGCTTTCCTTTCCTCCTAGAGTTATTTTCTCAGTACAGGGATACTTGGTTTGTGTTAGTTTTAAGCTAACATCCAAACATATTAAAATTTCTTCTGTATGTAAACTTTGCATTTGGTAGAAATAAATTAAATACTGATATTAAATACATCCTGTTTTAAAAATAACTATAAAATTAATAAAGCACTGTTAACTAAAGGAGCTAAGCTTTAGTCAATGGTAAATAGCGTAAGTATTTTATTGATCTCATCACAAACACTCACTGATACAATGATTTCAATCTGGCAAATGTCTTGCCTCCATCCTTATTTATAAAGTGGTCTTTAAATATATAGAAAATATCTGACACTTAGCAGATTTCAAAGAAAATATTTCATCTTTCAGACAACCAATTTGTCTTTGATCTGTGTCTAGCTGATTTGATTGGTTAAGAATTGTACTAAGAAAGCTAAGGCTTCTGGTTTAATTAAACATTCCACTTAACCCTCTCTAGTTGCACTGTGATGCAGCCATTAGGCAGACGTGAAATAATCAGTGTATTTCCACACATGCTCTTGAAGAAGCAATTTCAAGGGCACTCCACTCTAGGAAACTTATCCTATACTAATAAAAGAGAAAAATGGTAATTGGCGTATAAGCTACCCTTTTCATTGGCTAATCAGGGCTATATGCAAATTAACTGCCAACTAAGATTGGCAGTTAACTGCCA
>NW_006292781.1:59344-64137 GCF_000327345.1 Myotis davidii
AGCCCCTCCCCCATCCTTTTGGCCCCGTCTGGCAGGCCCCATCCGGTAGCTGGCTGCCAATCGGGACTGGGTGAGACAGCCCTGGTAGGCCCTGATTGCCAGCTAGGCCTAGGGACCCTACCTATGCACGAATTTCGTGCACCAGGCCCCTAGTTTTTTTATAATACAGGAGCCACATATTACCTGGAATTTTGAAAACCAATAACAACAGAATAAGGATATTTCCTCATCCAAGGGCACTCCAGGAAACTCATCCTTCTGTAATACAGAAGTCACATATTGTCTTGAAAACCAAAAACAAAAGGACTTGTGATCTAAAAAATCTTGCAATTGGACCATGAGATTGGTTGTAAAAAATTCTGTAATGGAAAATTTTGCAAAATACTCTATCTCAACCTATAGATAAACATGGTAATTTACTAGGCAAGGTTTTCCTTCCATAATTGTTGAGGGTATTTTGAGAACTTGGTTTATGAAAAATCATTCCTTTCTCTTCATTTCTGTTGATATCCTCTACACTCTTCTGTCCTCTATAGTCTGTTAGCATTATGCAGCAAGTAAGCTTTATCTCCCTTACAGAGTCATTTTGTTGATTTCTAAAATGACCTCATAACTAAGCTAAAATCTACCTCAAATCTGTGGTCATAATCTATCCTATCTAATAATAGACAAACATGGTAACTGACCATACCTTTGCTATGCCTCCCATTGGCTAATCAGTATCATATGCAAATTAACCACCAACAAAGATGGCGGATAATTTGCATACTGCAGGCAGGGCGGGACAGCGCTATCCCGCCTGCCGACCCCCATGTGGGACCCCAGGAGCCGCCGGAAAGCCAGGCTACAGGCAAGGCGGCCCCCTGGGACCCAGGAGCTGCCTTGCCTGCAGCCCTGATCGTGATCATGATCAGAAAGCCGGGCCGCAGGCAAGGTGGCCCCCTGGGACCCAGGAGCCCATTGGCAAGGTCTGCAGGTAAAGCAGCGATCAAGCTATGAGGGGGACAGTGGGGGGCAGAAGGAGCTACAGGAGTAGCTCTGGTCGGAGACTGAAGACTCCTGCCGAAGCATGGAGCAAAGACTGAAGGCTCCAGACACAGTGAAGGACCATACCTTTGCTACACCTCTCATTGGCTAAGCAGTGTAACATGCAAATTAACTGCCGCCATCCAGGCCTGCTATTTGCCACCTGGGGCGGTGGGTGGGGACAGCACCATCCCCCCTGCCCTGCCGCTATCTGGGCCTGCTATCTGCGACCCGGGGTGACAGGCGTCCATGTGCGACCCGACCTGGGGCAGCCAGGCAGTGCAGCAGCAATTAGCCAGCCCGCCCGGCCACCTTCCGAGCGTCCCATGTGTGACCCAACCCGGGGCAGCGCCCCAACCCCCGGATTGGCCCTGCCATGTGCGCAACCTGGGGAGGTGGGGCAGGCACCAAGGGATTGGGCCTGCCATCTGCCACTCGGGGAGCAGGCCTAAGCCAGCAGGTGGTTATCTCCCAAGGGGTCCCAGACTGTGAGAGGGCACAAGTGGGGCTGAGGGACAACCCCCCCCCCGCTCCCACACCAGTGCACAAATTTTTGTGCACCGGGCCTCTAGTGTATATATATAAAAGCCTAAGTGACAGCTATGACTGGTCAACAAAACGACTGGTCAACTGGTGGCTATGATGCACACTGACCACCAGGGCGCAGGTGTTCAATGCAGGAGCTGCCGAGCTGTGGTGACTTGGCAGCTGCAGTTCTCGGGTGATGCACCAGGAATCAGAGAGGAGGGAGCCTGATTCCAGGATGTGTCACCCGAGAACCATGCCTCTTGCAATCTAGGACCCCTCAGGGGATGTCGGAGAGCCAGTTTTGGCCCGATCCCCACAGGCCAGGCCAAGGGACTCCACCAGTGCATGAATCCGTGCACCAGGCCTCTAGTAATTAAAATATTGAGTGGTTTTTTTTTAAAATGGCCATCACTAAAAGCTATGTGGGAGCAGCAATGTTTTAAAACTTCAAGATATTCCATGACTCACCTCTGTATTTACAGAAAGTCAGAGCAAGAATTGATTTAGTGATTAAGTAGTTGAAACTCCTCATTTTATGGTAAAACTAAGGCTTTTATTAATAGAATACTTCTCGTTCAATGAAATAAAGTGAGTTTGTTTATCATTTGATTGGAAATATATTTTCAATTCTCTGCTAATATATATCTGTGAGGTATTTAAATGGAACAGAAAATTAAACTTAATCTTCTGTGTCTAGGTTCTATAACTTTTATTAGACAATGAAAATGGTCTTCCCTCTTTGTTGATGATAAAGAAAAAATGTTGACAATGTCTAATATCATCCAGACTGCTGTGTAATGTTCATAAACACTAAGAATATAAGTGGCACACTCTTTTTTTTCTATTTTTTTACTGTGATAAAATACACATAAAATTTATCATCTTAATTTTTTTTTATTTTTATGTATTGATTTTAGAAAGAGAGGGAAAGGGAGGAAAACCTTTATTTCTTGTTCCATTCATTTATGCATTCATTGGTTGCTTCCTGTAAGTGCCCTCTCCTGGGATACCTGCAACCTTGGTATATGGGGATGACACTATAACCAACTGAGCTACGCGGCCAGGACCATCTTAAAAATGTACAGTTCAATAGTATTAAATACATTCATAATAATGTGCAACACACTCTTACTAGTGTTATTAGTATTTATGCATTAATATAACAATATTAAAGTCATAACTATAGATGCATCAAGCTACTTCATTCAAAACAGTGTCTCATGGTTCCAATGAAAGCATTTTTGTATTGGTTTCCTTTTATTATGTAGGCTCTAAATAGAAAGTATGACTGTAAAACAACTTTTGAAATATGTGTACCAATTTTACTTTTGAGTCTGCTTTCCATCTTGGAAATGCTGAGATAGTAAAAGTAACCCAAATCCCAATTACCCATGTATTGAGTAACTAATATGTTTTTTAAATCCTCATCTGAGAATATGTTTTTATTTGAGAGAGAGAGAGAGAGAGAGAGAGAGAGAGAGAGAGAGAGAGAGAAACATCAGTGTGAAAAAAAATCTATCAGTTGCCTCAGGTGTGCACCATGAGCAGGGATCAAAACCCCAATCTTTTTGTTGTATAGGACAATGATAAAACCAACTGAGTCACCCAGCCAAGGCAATATGCTTTAACAAATACATGACCCATACTTTGTGTCAATAAGTGTTTGCTGAATCAATGAATGAATTAATAAATAAGAGAGTGAATGACATCCCCAATTGCTTTTTACCAGTCTCTCTTTGGCTTCCATCCCATCCTCCCAAGTTGGAAGTATTAACCAACACATCAACTATGGCTTCACATGTCATACACATTTCCAATTTGATCCTTTCACTTGAGTCCCAGTGTTAATAGATCTGCCTGGATACTAGACATGAATTCTTGACTTGTGAGCTCTTTCCCCCCAAAACCAATTATATCCATAAGTGAATTTTTTCCATAGCTACCTCCTCCAATCAAATTCAGGTCTATTTCAAATAATGTTGTTCCTATTAAAAGCACTTTTAACCTGGCCTATGTGGCTCAGTTGGTTGGGCATCATCCCATGCATTGAAACTTGCTGGTTCAATTCCTGCCAGGTGCATTCCTGGGTTTCAGGCTTTTTCCTCATTTCACGCTCACATTGAAATTTCTCTCTCACTTTAATGTTTCTCTCTCTCTCCCTCTCCCTTCCTTTTCTCTAAAAATCATTTTTTTTTTAAAAAAAAAGAACACTTTTATCTTCTTAAGCTATTCAGGTTTAAAACTTTGAATCATCTCTGGCAATTTCTACTCACATAGCTCTCATTTCATTAGTCAGAGTTCCTATCCATTTTCTTTCTTTATAAATGACTGTCATTTTTATACACATTGTTTCTCATCTCTATTCTCATTTCCAAGTATTTATCACTTCACCCTTGGGTTACTGCAACAGCCTCTTAGCTGAGCCCCCAGGTTCCAAGTTCTTCCTCATCCAAATAATCATCATTGCTTTCCCTGTCTGCTATCTCCTACAGCATTTATAACTTGTGTCTCTCAATTTAGCACTGTTACTTAGTTTTACACTAGTCCTCATTGCTGTTGTAAATGTAATTTCCACAATATATTATAAATTTAAAGGCATACATACCTGAGACTGCTCTGTATTTCTTACAGCCCTGAGCACAGAGTGGCCACTCAAAACATTAAGAAAGTTATATGAGAAAAAAATAAATAGAAGACAAAGTAATAGAAAGCAGACAAGAAAAGTAGAAAACAGTCAAAGAAGAAATAGAGGGGTTTTCTATGTGAAAATAACCTTAAAAAAGTGATATCTCTCAATCTTGTCCCAGCATACCCCTGTTCTACTGGGCCTAGGAAAGCAGTTGTCAGGCCTCTATTCTTTAACTTCTCACCATTCCAATCTGAAAGGCAGGAAGTAATGGCTGAGGGGAACTCTTAACCATAGCATCAAAATAAGATCTATAAATTTTAAGATGTTTTGGAAAGACATTGTTGAATGAATCATCTTTGCTAAAGAAACAATAAAGCCTCTAATTTCTCTTGCTGGGACCACTACCAAAAGCTTTTTCAGAGTTCCATAGCTCTAGTTTCCCACTGCCTTCCACAGAAGTCTCAAATAACAAAGCTTTATTCTTGTAACACTGGTTTAACCAGAAGAGGTTTAGATATGTTTCAATAACATATAGCTCTAATATCTCAGACTTAAGACAAAAAAATTATTTCTCACTCATGCAAACTGGAGGACATGTGAAAGGTGGGGT
>NW_006292781.1:64192-68380 GCF_000327345.1 Myotis davidii
TCTATTTTTCACCACTATTTCAATGTATCATCTCCTGGTTACTAAGGAAAAGGCATAGAGTGCTCAGCAATGGCATCTGAATTTTTAATGCTTTGACTTAGTAGTGACACATGTGACACCTTCTCATAGCTCATTAGCCAGAGTACTCACATGGTTTCAACATAACTAAAAATATACTGGGCTCTAAAAGTGAGCACATAAAATATTGTGAGAGCACTAGTGTCTTCCACAAGCACTTTTGTTATCCAAACAATTTTGCATCTATTTCTTCTCGATTGCCACAGAAATTCTCTGAGGTCTCTGGGGCCCACAGCAGCTCCTTTGTAATGAGATGTAGTAACTTTTCTAAGGTTTCAAATATAACTAGTGACAGAAGTAGAATTAGAAACCAGGATGCCTATTTTCACTCCTGAGTCCTTCGTGCTTTAAAATATTTCCTCCTGAAAGGAAAAAAAATCAAGGGCCAGGAGCAAGCCTATAAAATAAAGATGGTCAACACACTTCATACTCAGCCACTTTCAGCCACTTCCAGATTTAAAACAAAAATATTTATCTTCAGACTATACTAATAATAATAACTTTTAAAATATTTAATCAGAATATATTTCAAATAAATTATAAGATATTTGATTATTTTTAACTAAACCATGGATTTCATTATACTGGCAAAAAAGAAAAGGAAATTTCTAATGACCAAAAACAATGAGCACCACAAAGCAGTTTAAAGGATATAATAAAGACAGAAAATATTGTTTAACAGGTATAAGAGATGCTGACAGGAAATCCAATCATATAAAGTTTAATATTAAATGTGTGGTCTTGTGTCATGGTCATTTGAAATTATATACACATCTGTGAGTATGTCATACAGATAATTGTTCAACTAGACTTCAAAATAATGGATGTGTCCCTTTTATTACTATGACTCTCCTTGTACTCTCTCTCCGCTACACTAACATACCCCTGATGTAACATTTCACATTCTGTTGCATTGATATGCTTGTCTCTCCCCTTCACCCAATTTCTGAAGACAAAGATCATATGTTATCATTGGAGGCCCGGTGCACGAATTTGTGCATGGGTGCGATCTGGCCAGCCTACTCTGATCAGGGCTGATCAGGCTGGGCTGGTCGAGGGGAGGAGACAGGGAGGTTGGCTGGCCTACCCTGCCCCCGGGTTGAACTCCTGGTCAAACACCCAGTCAAGGGTCAATTTGCATATTAGGCTTTTATTATATACCAGAGGACCAGTGCACGAAATTCATGCACAGGAAGGGTCCCTAGTGGCTTCTGGCTGCCAGCCAGGGCCTCCCTTTGCACCTGCCTTGGCTGGAGCTGCCCACTCACCTGCCTCACCATCCCGCTACAGTCCCACTCTTGCCTGGGTCCATGGGGACCAGCAGCGCCTCCACTGCCGCCCATTGCCAGCACCGTGTTGCCGATGCTCATCATGTTCCATGTCATCCCTGGTGGTCAGCACACATCTAACTCCCAGTTGATCAAACTCCCACCCATAGGGACAATTTGCATATTAGCCTTTTATTATATAGGAGAATTTGTTACAATCACAATACATAGCAAAACACTCTTCTCTTGTTCCACTTTTGAAGGTTCCTCAGCTTTAGTTATTCACTTCTATGTTTCTCAATGCTCTTTCCTAGGTTCTATTCTCTTCTCAATCTATACTCTCCTCCTAGGAGATTTCATCTACTCCCATGAATTTAGGTATCATCTATATTGTACATATAATCTAATCTCTGACTTTAAGTTTTAGACCTATCACTCATTGTCTATAGGACCTTTCCTCTGCTCCTGGAACTCAACATATTTCCAGCTAACTAAATAATCTCCCTTACCACCCCAAACTTTTATTGCTCCTATGTTCCCTAGCTCTATAAATAGCATCACTATCCAACCAGTGACTCAAGCCAAATATCTGGGAATCACTTCTCCTCCTTCTTATCCATTATCTAACATGATCAATCAATCACCAAATCCTTGACTTTCTATTTCCTTAAACATCTCTCAACTTCATAAAATTTCTTTCCATCTCTATTTTCACTACATTAATCATGACACTATCCCCTCCCAACCAGAGGACTCCCAATCTTTCCTTTGCTACACCATTTTCCATACATTAAAGGAAGTGATTTTTCTGCAATGCCAGTATTATCTTGTCACTGTCATATTTAAAAGTAATCAATTATATGTTGTTATTATTAGGTGCTCTGAGTACACTAGAGACAAAAAATATGTGATTTTTATTTCTAAGGAGCTTCAATTTTTTTTTTTTTAGATAGAGTGGAAGAGAGGGGGAAAGACAGAGATCTGAGAGAGAGACATCGACTGGTTGCCTTTTGCACACACTCAGACTGTGAATGGGGATGGACACTGCATCTGAGGTATGTGCCTTTGACTGGAATTGAACCCTTAACCCTTCAGTTCAAAGACCAATGATCTAACACTGAGAAAAACCAGCTAGGAAAGGAGTTTCAAATTTAGATGAGAGAAGTTTTATGGACTGAATGTTCGTGTTCCCCAAATTCCTATGTTGAAACCCTAATTCCAATGTGATGATAATAGAAGGTGAGGCCTTTGGGAAGTAATTAGGTCATGAGTGTAAAGCTCTTATCAATGGGATTAGTGCCCTTATAAGAAGAAGTCAGATAGCTACTAGCTCTCTTTCTACCATGTGAGAATACAATGGGAAGTCGGTAGTCTACAACCTGGAAGAGTCCTCATTGGAACCTAACCATGGGGGCACCCTGATGTAAAACTTCCAGTCTCCAGAACTGTGAGAGATAAATTTATGTTTGTTTATAAACTACTCAGTCTGAATAAGACAGAGGAAGATGAAAAACTATATATATATATATATATATATATAGTTTTTAATCAGTTAAGGTTTTTGGATACAAACAACAGAAACAAACTCTGGCTAACTTAAGGGGAAAATGTTTATTAAAAGGATATTAGATAGAAGGCAGAACCAGCAGGAAGTCTGGCAAAGTAGCTTCAGGTACAGTCAAGAACCAAAGGAAACTAGTCAGTGAGAATTACAGTCAAAGCCATTCTACGGGAAAAGCTGGTGTTGGCAACACTGCTACTGGCCACTTGACTCTACCACCTCAGTGAACAACCTCTAATTTTCCCAGTTTCTTTGCATGGCTCCCTCAGAATTCAAAGTCCTAGAAGGGAGTATTCAATTGGTAAAGCCTAAGGTATATATATCCATGACCAGGTGCTAGGGAGAAAGAGCTTGAAGTACCTCACCACTTCAAAATCCATGGTGGCAATGGAGCCCTAATTCCCTCCAAGATTCACAGATGGCAGATTCTATCAGAATAGAATAGTTGTTTAGATATTAGGTAGCCCCCAATATGACAACTGTATATGAATATAATCAAGTTTATAATTCCTATCCTCAAACCTTAGAAACAGATATATTTCAAAATTTATAAATTTCCAGACATAGAACAGTCTATATACTATCTATACTAATAAAAGGGTAATATGCTAATTAGACTGGATATCCTTCCAGACAAAGCCATGGTGGCAGGGGCTGAGGCAGAGGTGGTTAAGGGTGACCAGGCCAGCTGGGGAAGGGCAGTTAGGAGCAACCTGGTTGGCAGGGGAGGGCATTAGGGGCGATCAGGCCAGTAGGCAGAGGCAGTTAGGGGCAATCAGGCAGGCAGGCAGAGCAATCAGGCACAGGCAGAGTGGTTAGGGGCGATCAGGCAGACAGGGGAGCAGTTAGGGGCAGCAAGCATGCATGCACAGTGGTTAGGGGTAATCAGGCAGGCAGGCAGGTGAGTGGTTAGTAGTCAGCGGTCCCGGATCGTGAGAGGGATGTCTGACTGCTGGTTTAGTATGCTAATTAGACTGGATATCCTTCCAGAGAAAGCCATGGTGGCAGGGGCTGTGGCAGAGGTGGTTAAGGGTGACCAGGCCAGCTGGGGAAGGGCAGTTAGGAGCAACCTGGTTGGCAGGGGAGGGCATTAGGGGCGATCAGGCCAGTAGGCAGAGGCAGTTAGGGGCAATCAGGCATCCGTGAATTTAATTATTATTTCATTCAACTGTCAGGAAATCTGTCTCTGGTGCCAATTCTTTTTTTAATCTGTCCCCAACTAATTTAGTGCTTTTGGAACTTGGAAATAATAAAATTTTTGCAATAATTCCTTTTTGCTTA
>NW_006292781.1:68490-77004 GCF_000327345.1 Myotis davidii
TCTCTCAGCCCGGCCTACACACTCTCCAATCTGGGACCCCTCAGGGGATGTCCAACTGCCAATTTAGGCCCAATCCCGCCGGCAGTCGGACATCCCTTGAGGAGTCCCGGATTGGAGAGTGTGCAGGCCAGGCTGAGGGACAGCCCCCGCCCCACCCCCCCACACAAATTTTGTACACTGGGCATCTAGTATTTTAAATAATATACTAAGTGAGATTTGGGGCAATATTTAATTATCAAACACATTTATATTTCAGAACTGAAAGATATGATTATTAAGACTCAACTTAGATACAGTAGTCCAGAAACATTAAATGGAAAATTCTAGAGATAAACAATTCATATGTTTTAAATTGCACTTTCTGAATAGCATGATGAAATCTTACACTTCATCCTGTCCTGCTCCATCCCATCATGTCCCACCCGGAACATGAGTCATCCTTTTGTCTAGTGTATCCAGGCTATATGCACTACCTTCATGTTAACTTAGTAGCCATCTAAGTTATCAGATTGACTGTTATGGTACTTCAGTTCTTATGTTCAAGTGACTCTTATTTTACAAGCATATCTCAGAGGTAGTGCAGGTTTGGTTCCAGACCACTGCAACAAAGTATATATCCCAATAAAGTGAGTAACACATTTTTTTGTTTCCTAGTGCATATAAAAGTTATTAAGTGTACAATAGCATTATGTATAAAAATAATGTGCATGCCTTAATTTAAAAATAATTTATTGCTGAAAAAATGTTAACCCTCATCTGAATCTTCAGCAAGTCATAATCTTTTTGCTGGTGGAAGGTTTTGGCCCAGTGTTGATGAAAACACACTATCTGTGAAGCACAATAAAGCAAGTGCAATCAAACGAGGTATGCTTGTACTTAATAATGGCATGAAGTACAAAAATAATGATGCTGGCAATTTGCATATGCTACAGAGAAGCTGTAAAATGCTTCCTTTAAGTGAGAGGTGAATACAGTATAATACGATATTTTGAGAGAGAAATATCACATTCACATAACTTTTATATTACAGTATATTGTTTGAGTTGTTCTATTTTATTAGTTATTATTGTTAATCTATTACCATGCCTAACTTAAAAATTAAACTTTATCATAGGTATACATGTAGAAGAAAAGTATAGTATATGTAGGATTTGGTATATTACTGATTTCAGGGATCCACTTGGGGTCTTTGAATGTATCACCCACAGATAAGAGGGACTACTATAAAGACTAGAGAAAGTCTCAAATCACTTTAGGTCAGATTTTACTACTAAATAATGTCATGTGATTTCTGATTTTTTCTAAATAAATTTGAAAATTTTCATATTATCATAGCTTTGGGGATTTGAAAATTTCAAGAAAGAGAGAATCGGCCTATCCGTGTTAGTACCAAAAAAACTCATGAAAGTTTTTTGGAGAAAGGAAAATTGATTATTCTGAAGGGATAAAAAGGAACTTACTGAAGAAGGTAACATTTGAACCCAGGTAAATATAAAGGATGGATCGAATTTGAATGGACCTGAATATGAGGAAGGACATGCACACTAGAAGGCATAGCATGAGGAAAATTGCTGGATGGAAAAACAAAAATACATAAAGAATAGCTTAGATCAAGTTTTAAGGTCTGTGTAGGGAGAGAACAAGATATAACCTTGAAAGGAGAACAAATCATAGAGAGCCAAATTAAATGATTAATTTTATTCTTCATCCAATGGGGAGCCATTGAAATTTTTTGAGTATGAAATTCTAATATCAGAGCTCTGCTTCTGGAATGTTAATCTGGCTGTATTATGTCACTTTCAAATAATTTATAAAGATAAGTTTTATCCGATATCTCAGGAGGTGTTTATTTTATGCAATTGAAATCCATTTTATCTTGTCCTTGTCTCAGTAAAGATAAACAGCTGCTCAGCACCACGAAGTCAATATTCCTATACTTGAAGAACATTTTTTTTCAATTGCCTACTAAGAAATATTGAACAATTGTCAGAACACTTGTGAAGAATTAGGTTACTTGTGTAAGATAAACCACAAATACACATGTAATGCAGATGACTGGACTTTAAATGTTAATATTTGACTTCTGCAGTTGCTGCTTATTTTGTTTAATGATCTCTTATCAGTATGCCAGATGATGATCAGAATGAGTTAATTACAATTATTCCATGTGACAAAAATAAAGAAAAAATCAACTCCAACAAACATTTATTAAGCATTCAGTGGGAGCCAGATATTATCCTAGATAATTTCTGTACATGATACTCATGTCAAGAGTGAACTATTTCTTGGCCATGCACCAGGAAACCAATCTCTCTCCCGCCCCTCTTCACCCCAAATTCCACCCTCCTTTCTTGGATACAAAACAAAACTTCCATCTTTGGCACTGTTTTGTCATTAGCAACAAGGTAGCTTTCTTCATTTTAAAGTATCTCTAGTCACAGCTACCAGAGAAATCAGAGTGGCTATATATCAAAGACCATTTTCTGCCCCCAGCTGGTTAGCAGCCAAAAGCACAAAATAAATGCATCCCCAACATTTTTTTATTATTTTATCCCATTATTTCCCACTATGTGTGAGCTATAAAATCATCTTTATGGCCTCCACCCTCACTACTGCATTTGCCTCCATAGTATTGTCCTCCCTACAAGTTGTTACCTGCAGACTCTGCCATGGCACATACTTGACCAGTTATGGTTGAGATTAAACTGCAGAATATATTCAGGAATTAAGAGTTTAAAGAATAAGTTGTTTTAAAACAGTTTGTATTTCACCAAGATCATTAAAATACTATATACTCCATCCCTTTAAATCCCATAATCTCTCCCACCAGCAACCAATTTTCCAAAGTTACTCATCTTTAACTTGGGAAACATTCTTTCTCTCAATATTCTTAAAATTTTCTGGCTGTAGTTAAAAAGAATTTTTTTTAAAGAAAGACTTCATATTTATCTAGCTCCTGTAACTGGAAAGATAGCATGATTCAATGCAGCAATTCTCATCTTGATTCTCCCATGGCACATGGAAGGGAAAGCATGAATATGCTTACCCACTCCTCTGAGAAAGTCCAGTGCACTAGTCATAACTACATTGCTTTTCCTCTCATTCAAAAAGGCAAGTCAGAAGGTACAGGACTGAGAGTGACCATATAATTTCCTGGTTTTCCTTCCATCCCAGTAAGTGTTCTTCATTGGCATTTCTTTCACATCTTGACTTCAAAATAATGAAGCATTTTGGGATTCAATTATAGGGACATCTCTTCTCTTTCTATATTCTTTTTTTTCCCTTGATATCCAAGATTAACTTAATATCTATGTGTTGATGACTTCAAAATTTTATATTTCCAAGATAAATCTCTCCTCTGACCTCCAGGAACCCTTCAGTTTCTCTATCTACTTGATATTCAATTTTTCAAAGACATTTCAAACCCAGTTTTTCCTCATAATCTTCTTTCACCAGCTGGCTCCTCTTCCAATATGCCATGCTTCAATGAATAGTTTCACTTTCTATTTAGTTTGGTAAGTCAGAAACCTGGGAGTCAGTTTTGACATCTTTTCCCTCAACATTTATATCTAATCTATCCCCAAGTCCTGTCAATATCACCAGCTTAATATTTCTCAAATCTGTCCATATTCTCCCTTTCTACAGCTTTCCTCCTACTCTAAGCCATCATCCTACTTCACCTGGACTACTATAATTTACTTTGCACACAGCAGACATAGATTATAATGTTAATGGTGCCTTAAGGAGTTGCTCAATTCAGCAGTTTCCAAGCCACTAGTGGGGAGGGGAGTAAAATCAGGGGATCATGACCAGAAGTCAGTTACTGGTACTGTAGAAAAGAGATGTTCATCTTTAAGTAGGCTATTGTGAATGACACACATCTCTCTGTGGAACAGTCTAAAGTCACAGTTTATAGGAATATATTAATACAGACTATATGAAGTAGGATTCAGAAGCTTAGAAGCCTGGGTTTATTTTCTTGTGATAAGTGAGCTTGCACCCGTGACTCTTATAGCAATCCTGAACCTGCCTTTGAATGCAACTTGGACATCTTAAAAGCTTATACTCAGAACTGGCATTTGTTTTTTACAAAGATCTGCTCTAGCTCCTGGATTTATTGAGCTGTGTCTGCTAAATTCAATTCTCTAGCAGAAGAAAAAGGATGAACAGAGAGATATATATGAAGGCAGGGATAAAGGGAAGAGATATTCAGTACTGGAATATAAAGGAACATATAAAATTATCTAAATTTTGAGAACAAGTTTTATCCATAGCTATTTCTGTCCTCTTGCAAAATCACAAAATCAATCTCATCATATATTTCTAATTAGACATGAGTCTATGGTAACAGTAGAGTTCCTCATCTCATACCACTCTCCCCTCTCTTATTCCCTTCCAGGCACATTGTCTCTTTGCTTTCCTATATACTAGACTTGCCCCAGCCTTAGGGATTTATACTTTGTGCTGCTGCTGCTGCTTGCACACATCTTTTTTCCAGGTATCATCATCACTTTCTCTTTCATTTCCTTCATGTCTCTCCTCAGACAATATTTCATCAGAGAAGACTTACATAACATTCCCACCTGTACTTACTATCACTCTTGTTTTCTATATACCCCAGCATTTTTAAATTGAGGTCTACCTCAAATATAACATTATATTGGTTTCAGGTGCACAACATAATTTGATATTTTCATATTTTGCAAGATGATCACCACAATAAGTCTAGTTAATATCCTTCACCACACATAGTTACAGAAGTTTTTTGTTCTTGTGATGAAAACTTTTAAGATGTACTCTCTTAGCAACTTTCAAATATGCAATACAATAATATTAACTATAGTCACTAGGCTGTATATGACATCCCCATGACATTTATTTTGTAACTGAAATTCTGTAACTTTCTATGCCTTTCACCTATCTTGCCTACTCTCTAACCCCCTGCCTCTGTCAACCACCAATCTGTATCTAAGAGGTTATTTTTTTAGATTTCACACAAAAGTAAGATTATATGGTATTTCTATTTCTTACTACAGCATCTGAAAACAATGCCAGACTTATAGTAGGAACTCAATAAATATTTGTTATATGAAAAAAGGAGTAAATAATCTAATGCAACCCAGTGATGAAATACCCTAGTGCCGTGGTCGGCAAACTGCAGCTCGCGAGCCACATGCGGCTCTTTGGCCCCTTGAGTGGGGCTCTTCCACAAAATACCACAAAATATCACGTGTGGGAACGCACGTACAGTGCGATTGAAACTTCGTGGCCCATGCGCAGAAGTCGGTATTTTGTGGAAGAGCCACACTCAAGGGGCCAAAGAGCCGCATGTGGCTCGCAAGCCGCACTTTGCCGAGCCGCACTTTGCCGACCACTGCCCTAGTGAAAATACTTCCTATTAATTATCAACAAATGCTGACCAAAAAAGTCTGACATACTTAAGCGGCATCAATCTGTTTGGCTAGAATCCAGGAACTATGACAGTCTCTGCCAACACCCACTCAGAACCCTTTCTGCTCCACCCATTCCCTAAATGTTTCTATTCACGCATTTGCCTTGTGGTTTTGTTTTCAGGCCTATCTAAACTTTTTTTTTTCTTGTCCAAAGGAAGAAGCATGGAGGTAAGGGCGCTCTGGTTGAGACATCTGTCACCCCATTGATCACCAGGGTTGATTCCGCTGATCTGGCTGGCTAGGCAGGTGTCTCCCTCCTTCCTCATCAATCCATGTGCATCTCTCCTCCGGAAGCTGCAAGCTGTGTGTTTGGGAGAAGAGGACAACCTTCCCCTAGAGGAGAAGACAGGTCTCTGGTCAAGGGTATATGAGTAGCTGTGCTCCCCTGCTAGAACTCCAAACAAGCTCTCAAAGGAAGAAGCATAATCCTAGTGTCTACCACATATTTAGCCTTTTCCTGTTCAAGATTTTGTGCTGTTTATTTGCCCAGGCATTCTGAACCACAGCATTATCTCCTCAGTGGTTTTTCCTACAGCCAGGCCAACTGCCTTGTTCACCACAATGCTGAGCTCACATAGTTTCAGATCTTGTATAGACTGAGTTAAAGACTTGCCTCATATTGGGAATGTATGAACAAGCTGAGTTGCATGTGGGCAGTACAATTATGAGAACTAGTTTTCAAGTTTCTTTAAGAGCTGTTTGAGTAGTTATACTTATGACAGTAAGCATCATTAGATTGTTTTCATGCTCTCTAAACTGTAGAAAAAAAACACCACTAAGAACCTAGTTTTTCAGAATTTAAAAATAAAAATATACACATATTTATACAGAACCAAAATAAAACACTAATTATTCTACTGAGATTATATTGGGCCTTTTTCCTGTAAAGATTTTGCATGGAGTATTTCACAAACATGGCTAAATCACTCTAGCAAAGAGAGTAACAGAAAATGCAATTATCATGCAATGGTTAAAGCACTATGGAAGGTCCATGAAATTTATACAAGAATCATATTCAGGACCCCCACTTCCTAACTTCTTCAGGGTGATTTTTTCCAACAGATGATATTAATTTAGGACACAAACACTAAAAAAAAACCTGGTAGTTTTTTTTATGTTTTATTTATAATTAGAATAGTTTTATGACCAATCTCAGATAGAGCATAGTACATTTAAAAGAGAACTGAAATGAGAGCCAGGGTTTAGTCACAGTTTAAAAAGAATGGTGTTTCACCTTACACAAGTTACCTATCCTCTTTGAATTTCTCAATCTGGACAATGATTTAATAACAATGGTTCTTAACAGAGGGCTGTAGAATAACACCAGTTGTGACATTTTTTGGAACTTAGCAGGCAGGTGCCAATGATACTAAAAGCCCTATAATGTGCATGATAATCCTGCACAATCAGGAATCATCTCCCTCAAAATGGCAATAGTGCCCCTCTGGGGAAACACTGGACTGGATGGTTTTTTAAAATCCTTATTTAATGATATGTTTTTGTTGATTTTTAGAGAGAGAGAAACATTGATGTGAGGATGTGAGAGAGGAACATCAGTTGCCTCCCATATGCGTCCTGACCAACAGGGGATCAAACCTGCAACCTAGTTAAGTGACCTGACCGGAAATTAAATCTGCTATCTTTTGGTGCATGGTAAGGCACTCCAACCAACTCAGTCACTTGGCCAGAACTGGGCTGAATGATTTTTAAAATCTCTTCCAGCTCTGATGTTCTACGATCCTGGGAAACTGACTCTTAGAGACATTATGTTAATATATAAACTATTAACACTTGGAACCAATAAAATTAATTTTCAAATTATTTTTTGATTGGATATGATATGAAACTTCAACTTTTCTTAAAGCCAATAAATTGTATTGGGGAGAAGTATATACTGAATATTGACAAAAACAGCGTAAAGGGTGAGAAAACACAAAGTAGACCTATATATGTATTTCTATCCTGTAATCTCTAGAGTAAATACTAAAATAAAATTGGAAATAAACATGATTACAAAGCTAAAAGATAAAATAAAATGAATTTATAGAAATATATATTCAACTAATCCAATAGGGGAAAGAAAAGGAGGATTAGGAGAATAAACCATAGAGGAGATATCAGAAAATAAATAGTAAAATGGGAGACTTAATTCTAACTATATGAAATTTTAGAGCAAAAGTTGGTAAATAAACACTCCAATAAAAATGCTTAAGTAATCAGAATGAATAGAAATGAAGACCCAAGTATGTCCTATGGACTAGACATAAACTTTAAATGTACAGATACAAACTGAAAGAATGTGGATAGAAAGAAAAAGGCATATGATATAAAAGTACACATAGGAAGGCAGAGGGCACTATATTAACACAAATTAAGATATCTCTCTATATATAAAAGCCCAGAAACCGGAATGGTGGAATGACCAAAATGACCAGTGGCTATGACACGCATAGCAGCAGCCAACCAGCCTGATCCAAGTCCCGATTGGACCCCTCCCTCCAGGTCGGCCAGGCCCCCAATCATCCCCCAACGTCCCAATCAGGGGTGGGGCCAGCCAGCCAACCACGCATGGCTCCTCACCCCTGCTAGCCCAGCCCTAAAGGTCCCCATTGGGGCGGGCTGGCCGGACCCCACCTGTGCATGATTTCGTGCACCAGGCCTCTAGAACTTCAATAAAAGACTATTAGCAGAGATAAAGAGGAGCATTTTACAATTAAAAAGGGGGGTCAATTTTTCAGGAAGGTCTAAGAATAATAAATGTTTATGCACCTTTTTTATTGAATAAGGTATTACATATGTGTCCTTATCCCCCCTTTGCCCCCCCAGCCCCAATCATGCCCTCATCCCCCTGTTGTCTGTGTCCATTGGTTATGCTTATATGCATACATACAAGTCCTTTGGTTGATCTCCCCCTCTTTCCCCCACCCTCCCCTACTTTCACTCTGAAGTTTGACAGTCTGATCTATGCCTCTCTGTCTCTGGATCTGTTTTTGTTCATCAGGTTATGTTGTTCATTATATTTCATAAATGAGTGAGATCATGTGATATTTATCTTTCTCTA
>NW_006292781.1:81079-90499 GCF_000327345.1 Myotis davidii
AGTGTATAGGAATAACATAGATTTCTTGGTGTTAATTTTTTATCCTGCTACATTGCCAAATTCATTTACTAAGTCTTAGAATTTTTTGATGGAGTCTTTAGGATTTTCTATGTACAGTATCATGTCATCTGCAAATAAGGACAGCTTTAATTATTCTTTTCCAATTTGGTTGATTTTTACTCCTCTTTCTTGTCTGATTGCAATGGCTAGTACTTTCAGTACTATGTTGAACAGGAGTGGTGAGAGTGGGTATCCCTATCTTGTTGTGGTTATTAGGGGAAATGGTTTTAGTTTTTGCCCATTGATTATTATGTTGGCTGTGGGTTTGTCATATATGTGGCTTTTATTATTTTGAGGTCTGATCCTTCTATTCCTATCTTTCTGAGAGTTTTTATCAAGAAATGGTGTTGGATTTTGTTAAATGTTTTCTCTGCATCAATAGATATGACTATGTGATTTTTGTCTCTCAATTTGTTTATGTGCTATATGATGTTTATTGATTTGCAGATATTGTACCATCCTTGCATCCCTGGGATAAATCCTACTTATTCATGGTGTATAATTTTTGTGATGTACTGCTGAATCCAAATTGCTAGAATTTTGTTGAGGATTTTGGCATCTACGTTCATGAGAGACATTGGCCTGTAATTCTCTTTCATTGTGTTTCTTTTATCTGGTTTTGGTATTAGGGTGATGCTTGCTTCATAGAACGAGCTTGGAAGTGTTCCTTCCTCTTGAATTTTTTGGAATAGCGTGAAGAGGATAGGTTTTAACTCTACCTCGAATGTTTGGTAAAGCTCCCTTGTGAAGCTATGTGGCCCTGGGCTTTTGTTTGCTGGAAGTTTTGTGATGACTGCAGAAAATTCTTCCATAGTTATAAGCCTATTGAGATTTTTAGATTCTTCCTGATTAAGTTTTGGAAGGTTGTATTTTTCTAGGATTGTGTCCATTACCTCTAGGTTGTCTAGTTTATTGGAAAAGAGTTGTTCATTGTATTTTTTAACAATTCTTTGTATTTCTGTGGGGTTTATTGTTTTTTCACCTCTTTCATTTCTGATTTTGTTTATTTGGTCCTCTCTCTTGGCTTCTTGGTGAGCCTGGCTAGAGGTTCATCAATCTTGTTTATTCTTTTAAAGAACCAGCTCTTGGTTCCATTGATTTCTTCTTTCCTTTTCTTTTTGTCTGTATGTCATTAATTTCTACTCTAATCTTTATTATCTTCTTTCTTCTGCTCACCCTGGGCTTTTCTTGTTGCTCTCTTTCTAATTCTTTAAAGTTGTAGAGTTAGATGATTTACTACCATATTTTCTTGTTTTTTGAGGTAGGCCTATAAAGCTATAAACTTCCCTCTCAGGACTGCTTTCATTGTGTTCAAATAATTTGGATTAGTGTGTTTTTATTGTCATTAGTTTCCAGGATGTTTTCAATTTCTTCTTTGATCTCTTTAGTAACCCAATCATTGTTTACTAGCATGCTATTCAGTTTTTAAGTGTTTGAATTTTTTAGACTGTTTTAATTGTAGTTTATTTTTAATACTAGAGGCCCAGTGCATGAAATTTTTGCACTGTGATGGGTGTCCCTTAGCCCAGTCTTCAGCCTCTCCAATCTGAGACCCTTTGGGGAATGTCTCACAATCCGGGACTGTTGACTGCAAACTGCTTGCTTGCCCTCCTCCCTGATTGCCCCAGGCTCAATTTCAGCTATGCCTCTCTGCATGATTGTGGGGTCTGGTTGTGGAAAAAAAAACTCCCCAAGATTGTGCACCTAGGCTCAAATTCATCGCAGCCTCCTTCCTTGAGTGGGGGGTCTGGTCGTGGGAAACAAACTCCACGAATTTGTGTCCCCAGGCTGAAATTCAGTACTGTTCCCCTGTGTGGGCACAGGGTCTGGTCGTGGAAAACAAACTCTCCAAGATTGCACACCTAGGCTCAAATTCAGCACAGTCTCCCTGCCTGGACGTGGATTCTGGTTGCAGGAAACAAACTCCCTGGGTTTGTGCCCCCTGGATCAAATTCAGCACAGCCTCCCTGCCTGGGTATGGATTCTGGTCACAGGAAACAAACATCCCATGTCTGCACACCCAGGCTCAAATTCAGGTAGAGTCAACACTGCTGTGTGTGAGCAGGAGGTCTATTTGAGTAGAGAGGGTCTGGCATTTCCTATGCCATGCCACAGGGTCAGCTGGGAGGAGGATTGGTTCTGTGAGTCACAAAAATCTGTGGCCAGGGTGCCTGGGGTCTTGGTGTCCATGGGTCAGCAGCTGAGGTCGTAGGTCTTTTACCCGAGTGGCTGTGTGGTCCAGGTTTGAAACAGAGACTAGATTGGGTAGTGGTGAGGCTAGGATCCTAGTCTCAAGTAGTTCTGTTCTTCAAGATGATGTGGTCCCTGTTCTGGTGTGTCCTCCCCAGTGTTTGCAGTGGCAGCATGGTTTCACCATCTAATAGTGCCTGGTTTGGCAGCCCTTTGAAAGACCTGTAGGACCTAACTGTCCCTAGGTCGCACTCTCACACAGCACACACATCCACACACTCCTCTATCGCTCCCTACTAACACACTCTCCCTCCATAACTTCTTGCTATTTGCCATCTTTTTTTCCATCTAACATCATTTCTTCAAATAGGTTTTCTAACCCTTTTTTTTTTCCTGTTGTTCTGGCATCCCTATTATTCGTATGTTGCTTCGTTTCATGTTGTCCTATAGCTCCCTTAGGCTCTCCACCTGTCTGTTATTTTTTTTTCTCCAATTGCAGTTCAGTTTGGGTGTGTTTTGCTTCCCTGTCTTCTAATTCACTAATTCGGTCCTCCAATTCTCATAGTCTACCGTTGAAACTGTCCATGGTGTTTTTTATTGCAGCTACATCATTCTTCATTTCTTTTTGATTCTTACATAAGTTGTTGATTTTTTTCATAGATCTTGTTTATGAACTCTATGACCCTTATTCTGAATTCTTTTTCTGACATATTGCATGCCTCCATTTCACTTAGCGTCTTTTCTGGCGATTTCTCCTTTTCTTTCCTTTGGGGGTTTGTTTGTCTACCCATTTTCATTTTCACCAACAGATCTAGATGTCAAGTTGTGGAGGGGGTGCTTCTTGCGTGGCAGTGGCTCCTCAGGCTGATAAGTGGATTAAATATGTTTAAAATGATGGAGGATGAGTGAAGCAGTTCAAGAAAATGATTTGGAATCTGTAGATGTAAGTTTGAGTCTCTGCTCAACTACATACTAGTTGGTGACACTGGAAAAGTTCTTAATTTCTAGGGGTTTCTATTCCTAATACCTTTACTGTCAATTTCTTAGGGCTGTTGTGAGAATTATAAAAGATAACAAAAGCAAAAACACTTTTCAAGAAAATAAAAATTATATTTATTGAAAGAATAAGGACAAATAAATAACATTTTGAATAGAATGAATCCTTTGACATTTTACAAAGTGGCAAAGAAAATGATTAAAACATAAAGGTAAGTTAGAAAATCCTAATTTCCTGTGGGTCCTGGAGCCTCCTGGAAAAGGTAATTATTTATGCTAACAGACTATTGCCATTTTTTTACTTAAAAATTCTCCCTTTACACCCTCACTTTGATACCTCACATGCAGAAATGGCTGCTGTTATATTTCATGTCTTCCTTCCAATATTGAGACTAATAGAGCACATTGACATGAATAAAAGCCAATCTGCCACAACATACAACTCATAACATGATTCATTGACGCAGTTTTGGTAGTGCAATTTTCCTTGATTTGAAGTTCTAGAGGTCTGTGGTTTCCCTCTATATTAACTTTGAACATATCATGTCAGTATGCTTAAGTACAGCGGTTTTGGACTGAACAGATGCTATATTTTGAGGGACAAGGACTCTAATGTTTAGAATAGAAGTATAGTTTGTAGACTAAATCAATCCTTTCTAAGGTTTCATGCCCTTGTTTATCTAAGAAATAACTGTCACACCACAATTTACATAATTCTTGTCTTCACAAAGTATTTCATTGCTTTTCCTTCATTTTCCTTTTGTAAAGAGCAAGTCTGAGTTAGTAGAGCTACCACAAAAAGCCTTTTAATTGAATGAGAAGTCTATAATCATTGGTCATGCTGAGGGCAATCAGATTAAAAGAAAAAAATTCCCACTGTTTTCTGAGAGATTCTTTCTTTAAGCCAGTGAGATATTATCTTTGTTGTAAGATATCAACCATTTTCATATCCCTATACCTCTAAAATCATGTATCTATAGAAAAGTCAATTCTTTATTTTTAACTGTGCTAATGGCAAATTTTCGCAAAGTGGAGCAACCTGATCAAAGAGTGACCTGAAACAGCATGTTAAGACAGATGACATGCAGACTTGTCATTACAATCCAAAAGACTGACTGTTAAAAGTCATATGTGTTAATGGTTAAATCTGTTTAAAGATGGGGCCCACACAGCACAACTTTGGGAGAGTTATTTTCAGCTCAGCTTCAGATAGATGTTGGATTCATGTTCTAGGACAACAGAGTGAGCCTTTTTATGGGTTGAGGTTGACATTTCAACTAATTGACACATATTTCTTGAGCCCTTAGCATATGTCCAAGGCTATCAAAGTGACCAAATTGTTTGATAACTTAGGATGCAAAAGCCAAGTTTTAAAGCATAGATAAAATATATGAAGTGAAAAACTAAAATGAAAATGGTTGGGTGAAAGCCTGAGATACCTTAAAGTTTCCTAGCAACAATGTGTCTGAAGAGCAGGCTGGGGGACAGTACACAAGGGTCAACAAAAGCCGTGGTGCACATGGCCACAGAAAGAAATGGGACAATGAGGACAGATAGACAGTTACCCTGTCCATTTCCTCTAATAGCCACTAGCTCCCTTAGGAGGCAACACTGCATTGTGTTTATTTTCTTTGGAAGGTAAGCAAATTAGTCAATTGGAAAGTATGAACTACTTGCTATGTATACTCGTCTCTAGGTACTGCAAGATGAGAATGCAAAGAAATAGCTAATATACTCTCTAGACTCTAATTGCTTATAATCTAGTTAGGAAGGGAAGATATCTATGCCTTACAATCCGACACAAAAAGTTTGCACGGTGTGCCAAATGAAAGCAATAGTGTATAAAGTTTATAGAAGTTCAGAATATGCCATCTATCTGAACCAATTTTCATCTTCCTTTCCTGACTTCACAAGCTAGATCCAGTCTTTTCAGTATAGGCTCTCCTAGAACCGCCACTTTCCTTCCCTGTCCCTTTTTGCAGTCTTTAACTCTCTGATTACTTTATTTCTAGCCACCTCAAAAGTATAAACATATAATCAACATGAAAGACAAAGGATATTTTTCTGCCCACCACTGTATCTCCAGCACCTAAAATAGTGCTGACCTTGGCCCTAGGCAATCACTAATGATTTTCTTTGAATTTTCTAGACTTTCACATACATAGAACTATACAGCATGTATCCTTGTATCTACTTTCTTTCATTCAATATAATGATTTTGAGAATCTGCATGCTACTGTGTTGTCACAATAACTTTTGTGCATCCTATAACGGTACTTTCTGATAAATAATCCATGTCTGAATTTATTGGTGTGAATATTTATTTTATATCTGCTACTTTAGCGAATTCATTTATCAATTCTAGTAGATTACATTATCATTCCATGTGCACATTTCTGTTTTATTCTCACATTTTCCAGATATTATTTCCATCATTTTTCAGGACAAATGAACACGTTTGTTCTAAGAGGGTGTGAAAGTTTATAGTTTGTTAATAAATGAAAATCTTTAGCAGAGGCTTTAAAATTTTCATCACTGTTCAATGAACTTGGGTAAAGTATTGAAATCACATGATTTTATACATTTGAAACTCTGGAGTTAACTGTATTATTTTATTTTTTCCTCCTGCTAACTCTTTGTCAGATCTATTAGATAGTAACTGCTTTTAACTTGTAATATAGCTTGTACCAGGAGTAGGAAATATGTCAGATTTGCCATTTACCTGTCATTAATTGTGCTTGTGTTATTTGTATTAGCCTCAAAGCTGAGTTTCATTGAAGGAATATTTTTAAGTTACTTGTAATTTTTTTAAAACGATTCCTTTATTTTAAGAGAGATTTTTGAAAATTCTCAATATACCCAGGCTCACAGAAAGTATAATTAGTTGTAATTTTGAGAGAGTGAAAGGATGAGCCAGGGTACCACCATAGACCCTTCTGTGTGGTGCAACTCCAGCTCTTTCCTTAGGACACTGTGTCTCTCTTATGTAAAAGGTGGTCACATTAATACCAAGTGAGGGTGCCAGTATATATTCAGGTATTTAACATCAATAGAGCTTTTCTTTTTCTCTTATTATTTGAGCTAAAATATGTAAATAAAACATACCTCACTTTGAAGACCATTGCTAGGCAGTGGAGGGTATTGAGACTTCATGAGTAGAGGAAAGATATATCAGTTATATATCTGATTATATCAGTTATATCAGTGTGTGAGAGTATACAGAATATGTTTCAAGGAGTAGTAATTGCAGGCAAGGGGAATAGTCAGAAGTTGTGTTTGTTTTTATTTTTAAATTCATATATCTAAGTAATTTACACTCAAAGTAAAATATTTAAAGGAGCAAAAGATACAAAGTTTTCTTTCTCCCCTCAACTTTTGGCCCAATTCCCTATTAACTACTGTTAATAAGTTTTTGTGCATCCTTTTGGATAGTTTCTATGTGGATAAAACATATACACATATGCCTATACTAGACTATTTGCATAAATGTTAACTACTCAAACCATTCTGAAGTTGATTTTCTTAAGAATATACCTTAGACATCTTTCCACATGTGTAAATAGAGAACCACCTGATCTTTTTTAAGTGCTACTGAGTATTCCATTACATGAACATGCCATCGTTGTTTAACCAGTCCTCTTTATTTTGTATTTTGATCCTTATTGGAAAGTGTGTAGTGGCCATAATTTTAGAAGCAACTTTGCTGGATAAAAGGACATATTGGGGTTTTTTATTATTATAGATCTTAGAGAGAGATGAAGAGAGAGGGATAGAGAGATGGGAACATTGATGAGAGAGAGAGAGATCGATTGGCTGCCTCCTGCATGCCCCCTACTAGAGGTTGAGCCCACAACCCAGGCATGTGTCCTGACATGGAATAGAACTGGGGACCTCTTGGTTCATAGGTCGATGCTCAACCACTGAGCAATACTGGCAGGGCCATATTGATTTCTATTATAGAATAGCAAACTGTCTGTAAGCCAACAACCATTTATTCATTCATGACTTTATGTGTTGGCAGTATGGACAGGACTCAGATGGCATGGCTCATTTCTACTTCATATGACACCAACTGGACTCACTCATGAATTTTCAGTATTTGGTGGATTATCTGAGAGGTTGGCTGGTCCTGGATGTCCTCTCTCTCTTGTCAGTGGCTCCTGCTCTAAGGGTTGCTACAGCTGGGATAGCTAAGCTTCTCTTTCTCACCAAGTGATTTCTCTCTCCCTGTGGTGACTCATCCTTAAGGAGGTTAGTCCATGTTTATTCACAAATTTGTAATGATACAGGAAAGTGAGAACAGATGTTGAAAAGCTTCTTAAGGCCTAGACTTGGAAGTTACACAATGTTAATTCTGCTACACTCTATTGGCCAAAGAAAAGCCATAGCATCCCAGATTAAGGAGTGAGAGGATAAGCCAACTCCTGATGGAAGTTGCAACAGAGTTACATTGCAGGTGTGTGTGTGCAGAAATGGAAGAAATGTTTAACTATCTTTGTAAACAATCTTCTACATATAATGTTCAGATTTTATTTTGATAAATCTTTCCAACTAGGATAATATTGTAATTTCCAGGCTCCTGTAGAATAATAATAATACAAGAATGAGGCAAGACCCATTATAAAGAATGAGCCAAGTAGACTTGTTAACTGATTAGATATGGGGTGATAGGTAAGAATAGAAAATTATTTTGAGGTTCAAAACTAGGTTTTTATGTTATTGACAAAGTTTAGAGTATTAGGGCTAGAAGAGATCATAAGACTTATGTGCTTCAACCCCATCTATTACTCAGATTAATTCTTCAAAGACGTTTTGAGGTACTTGAGCACCTTCAGTAATAGGGGCATTTCTATCTCCTATGATAGTTCATTCCTGTTTTGGAGAGTTCTGCTACATGGATCTCTCCTGAATTAAGCCAAACTTTGCCTCCATGAGGCTTCAAATTCTCTGTCCTACTTTTGATCTGTGGAGTTCAGAGAATGATTCTATTCCTCCTTTGCCATTAAGTCCTTCAATAACTGAAGCTCACTGCTGTGTCCTTTCTTATCTGTTCCTTCTCTTAAATATTTACCAGTCAGTCTACAGACATACCACCCTGAATGTGCCCAATCTTGTCTGTTAAATATCTCCAGATCCTTCACCTGTTCATCACATTATATGTATATTTCAGAATATTCATCCTCTCTGTGGATAGGAGTATTTGGATATACTCCTGTTTGCCAAGCTCTCTCAAAATATGGTGTCCAGGGAAGACAAAATGGCAGCGGTATAGATGGAGGTATCCCGTGCCTTGTCCCGGAGCAGATAGGGTGAGCAGCTGAAACGAGTAATATCCAGCCCGAATTGGCAGAGGAGAGTCAGCTGGGAGTCAGTTTGCAGCCGGGAAAGGCAGAGGAATCCCATAGAAAGGTAAAACCAAAGCTCTGGGAAGGATAATCGGCCAGACTGTTGACCCCTGAGGATCAGAGGGAATCCACACAGCACCAGCTTGGGCCATGTCCCTTGGGACAGGCGCAGTGGAAAAAAAGACACTCCTGCCAGGGACCTGCTACCTCAGCTGGGGTCCCACGGTCAACGAATCTCCAGCCACCCTGGGTGTAGGCTCCTGTGAGTTCTGAAGCCCACTCTCCCCTGACCAGCCCAACACCTTAGCCCGGGGCACTGCAACCATGCAAGCAGCAGACACATGAGTATCCCACTCCTGTCCAAGGAGCAGCAGCCCCACGAGCAGCCTGCCCCAGGTCTAAGAGCAGAAGCCTCACATGGCCTGCCCCTGTCCAAGGAGCAGTAGCTGTCAGCTGTGTGAGTGGCCGGCCCCCTCATCCAAGGAGCAGCAACCACATGAGCAGCCTGCCCCATCTGAGGAGCAGCAGCTACATGAGCAGCTTGCCCACAGTTGAGGAGTGGCAGCCCCACGCAGCCTGCCCCCATCTGAGGAGCAGCAGCTGTGCTCCAGCCACCCTGGGTGTAGGCTCCTGTGAGTTCTGAAGCCCACTCTCCCCTGACCAGCCCAACACCTTAGCCCGGGGCACTGCAACCATGCAAGCAGCAGACACATGAGTATCCCACTCCTGTCCAAGGAGCAGCAGCCCCACGAGCAGCCTGCCCCAGGTCTAAGAGCAGAAGCCTCACATGGCCTGCCCCTGTCCAGGGAGCAGTGGCTGCCAGATGTGT
>NW_006292781.1:90727-90948 GCF_000327345.1 Myotis davidii
TCATGAGCAACCTGCCCCTATAGGTGGAGGAGCAGCGGTCTGAGCAGCCCAAACCCATACGAGGAACAGCATCACCACGAGCAGCCCCCACTCATTCAAGGAGCAGTAGCCGCCTGAGCAGCCTCCCCTAGTCCAAGGAGCAGCAGCCACAAGAGATGACCACCCACATCTGAGGAGCGGCAGCCACATGTGCAGCTCACCCCCACCCGAGGAGCCACAGC
>NW_006292781.1:91154-91922 GCF_000327345.1 Myotis davidii
CTCCCCCCCCCCCGAGGAGCAGCAGCCACGCAAGCAGCCCATCCCCCATCCGAGGAGCAGCAGCTGCGTGAGAAGCCCACACTTGTACAAGGAGCAGTAGCCCTGTAAGCAACCTGCCCCTATCCAAAGAGCAGTAGCCTCAGGAGCAGCCCACCCCATCTGAGGAACAGCAGCAGCGTGCAGCCAGCCCCGATCCAAGGAGCAGCAGCCACGTGAGCAATCCGCGCCCATCGGAGGAGCAGAGGCCACATGAACAGCCCGCTCCTGCCCAAGGAGCAGCAGCCACGCTCAGCCCGCCCCCAAATGAACAGCAGCAGCCTTGTGATCAGCCCACCCCTGTCCAAGGAACAACAGCTGTGTGAGCAGCCTCACCTACCAGCCAGAGGAAACACCACTGATGCGAACAGTATCCACCAGAGGAGCCACTGCCAATTGAGGGTCAGCTGCTACTGCGACCACTTGAGCAACTGCAGCCCGAGGGACCACTGCCACCCAAGGAGCAGCCCCTGCACGACTCGACATTTAGATCAGTCAGTGAGACCAAAAATGGGTAGACAAAGAAATCCCCAAAGGAAAGAAAATGAGGAATCACCAGAGAAGCAGCTAAATAAAACAGAGGCATGCAATATGTCAGAAAAAGAATTCAGAATAAGGGTCCTAGGGTGCATAAATTGGTTGGAGGAAAAATCAACAACGTATGTAAGAATCAAGAAGACATAAAGAGTGATATAGCTGCAATAAAAAACACCATGGAACGTTTAAACAGTA
>NW_006292781.1:92246-92719 GCF_000327345.1 Myotis davidii
CATATCAAACATCGTCTCAGATCACAATGGCATAAAATTAGTAATCAACTACAAAAAAAAATCACAAAAATTCAAACATCTGGAGGCAGAATTGCATACTATTAAACAGTGGAGTATGTTACCAAAGAAATCAAAGAAGAAATAAAACCATCCTGGAAACAAGTGATAATGAAAAAACAATAATCCAAAACCTTTGGGACACAGTGAAAGAAGTCCTGAGAGGGAAGTTTATAGCTCTACAGGCCTACCTCAAAAAACAAGAAAAAATGGTAGTAAATCATCTAATTTTACATCTCAAAGAATTAGAAAGAGAGAAAGGCTTTGCTGGAGAAACTAAGATGGCGGCATAGGTAAACACCGGGAAATTGCTGCCTCCCACAACAACTTCAAAAATACCACGAAAAGACAAAATGGACATCATCCAGAACTACAGGAAAGTTGTTGGCTGAGTGTAAATTCTACAACTAGAAGGA
>NW_006292782.1:0-1300 GCF_000327345.1 Myotis davidii
GTGTGCGAATGTCCCCCAGTGTGCTGTCACCCATGTGCATCTGCAACAGTCCCAGACCATGATGCACTCAAGTTTCCCCCCGCCCCTCCACCACACTTCCATCAACCCCAGCATGCCTACATTCCCCACAGGAAGTGTGCACGTCCCCTCTGGCATGCTCACGTCCTTGTAGATTGTAGATTGAGGGTGGGTGCGTGTGAGATGACAGTGAGAGGGCAGAGTGGTGATGCCCTGTTCCCGTGGAGGCCAGTGCAGCCATGAGATCACCTCTGTGGGGCTAATGCAGGTGCTGAGGTGGGAGCAGGTGTGGACAGACACACCTGGTGGGTGCAGGCGGCCCTCACTGAGGTGCCTTCAGTCAGCGTTCAAGATCGGGAACCCACAGGAGGCAAGGAGATCTGTCCTCTCAGTAAAACAGTGAAATAGCCGGGGCAATTGCAGAAGAGGAATGTGTACTTTGGATGCCAGCACCCCTAAGTGAAGGCTGTCCTGACTGAGCCTCGCTCACTTGGGGCCTAGCGCACTCCTGCCAGGCAGCGGGTGACAGGACTTGCTTTTCCGAGTTAATGAGAGAAAATATTGATTCTCCCACTCCCCACGAAGGTGGAAAGTGGAGTGGGGAGACCTGCGGGAAGTGAGCGAGGTTCCCTTTTTGGGGGTTCCTAATCCGCCATTGGTTCCTTTCACTGCTGACTAGAGATATACAGGGTGTCCCCCCAAAATGTATACACACTTTGAATACCTACTAATTCCAATGGGTTTAAGCATGAAAAGAAAGAAGCACCAATGGAGCTGCATCTGTTAAAAGTGCAGGCGCAAACTGTCAGTTGGACACTCCCCAAGGGGTCCTGGATTGGAGAGGGTGCAGGCCGAACTGAGGGGGTCCCCTCCCCCCATGCATGAATTTCATGCACTGAGCCTCTAGTATATATACATACACTAATAAAAGGCAAACATGCAAATTGACCATACCTTCGCTACGCCTTAAGTTACGCCCATCAGCCAAACAGAGCGATTGTATGCATAATTAACCCAATTAAGATGGCTGCCGAAAGCCACAGAGCTGGAGCAAGCAGGAGGCTTGGTTGCCCCAATGATGGAGGAAGCCAAGCTTCCTGGCTCTGAGCTCCACTCAAAGCAACAAAGTTTCAATTATAGAAGGTAAATAAACCCCAGATACCGGCTTTTAGCTGGCTGTGGCCACAGAGCTGGAGTGAGCAGGAGGCTTCCCTCCCACCCACCCTGGCTGGCTCTGAGCTCCTCTCAAGGCTACAAAAATTCAATTATAGAAGGAAAATAA
>NW_006292782.1:1732-47429 GCF_000327345.1 Myotis davidii
CATCCCCTGAGGGCTGCCGGGCCTAAGCCAGCAGGTGGACATCCTCTGAGGAGTCCCAGACTACAAGAGGGTATAGGCCAGGCTGTGGGACCTCCCGGAGTGCACAAATTTTTAGCCAGGGAAGGATGGACCCAGCCAGCAGCCAGAAGGAAGGCTCCAGCCGGCAGCTGGAAGGCTCCGATTGGCCCTGATTGCTGGCCAGGCCTAGGGACCCTACTCGTGCATGAATTTCATGCATCAGGTCTCTGCACAAAATATATAAAGAACTCATACAAGACAACAACAAAAACACAATTAATCAAATTTTAAAAATGGGCAGAAGAACTAAATAGACATTTCTTCCTAAAAAGATGGCCAACAGATATTTGAAAAGATGCTCAATTTCACTAGCTATAAAAGAAATTCAATTTAAAACCACAACCTGATACCACCTCACACCTATTAGGATGGCTATTATCATTACAGCAAAAATAACAAGCATTGGAGAGAATGTGGAAGAAAGGGGAACCCTTGTACACTATTGGTAAATGTCAATTGGTGCAGCCATTATGAAAAACAGTATGTAGGTTCCTCAAAAAATTAAGACTAGAGCTAGCATGTGACCAGCAATCCTCTTATGGGTATCTACCCCCCAAAATTTGAAAACAATTATTTCTAAAGATATATGAACCCTATGTTTATTACAGCATTATTCACAATAGCCAAGAAATGAAAACCACCTCACAATAGCCAAGACATGAAAATAACTTAAGTTCCTTTGACAAATTATTAAAGACAAAGTAGTACATATAAACAGTGGAATACTACTCAGACCTAGAAAAAGATGAAATATTTCCATTTGTGAAAATATAGATGGATCTTGAGAGTATTATGCTAAGTGAAATAAGTCAGACAGAAAGTGACAAGAACCATATGATGTTAATCATATACTGTGTATAAAACAAAGAGCAACAAATGAACATACAAAAAAACAAATTCATATATATATAGACAACAGAACAGTTATTACTAGAGGGGAATACAGACGTGGGCAGGACAAAATGGGTAAAAGGTGTCAAATATATGGTAAAGAAATGAAACTAGACTTTGGGTGGTGAGTATACAATGGAGTACAGAGAAATTATTTTGTAAAGTCATACACCTGAAATTTATACAATGTTATAAACCAATGTAACACAATGAACTTAATAAAAATAGAGATATGTAAGAAGAAAAGCAAAATCCAAATTACTGTGAAAGGAACTATAATATGCCATTATGCCATTTTTGGAATCTCAAAATAACAATAGAATAATAAGTGTGTGAGCCACGAAAATAAAAATCTATGCTTGTGTTGACATAAACAAACTCACCAAGATGTTGAAAGTAAAATAGTAATCATTTTTCAAAGGTAATATTTTTGTTTTTATTTTCTATCTTAATTTTTTAAAGTGGCACTTTTCAATCTTATTACAAAATAAATTAAATCATGACATATATTTTTCAATTTTGTACCTTCCTATTGTTGAATTACATATAAATGCATATTTATTAATAGGACTGCTATTAATTTTGTTCAGGTTTTTTCTTATTTTATATTTTCCTTAGCATAATATCCTATATAATAAAGAGGTAATATTCAAATTAACCCTCACACCTTCACAACATGACTGCCTACAACCAGGGGGGTTAGTGAGGGACAACCAAATGACTGAACAGCAGGCCGTGTTGGGTGACCAGGCCAGCTGGGAGGCCATGAGGGGTGACCTGGCTAGCAACGGGGGCCAGTTAGGGACGACCAGGCTGGCACACAGAGGCAGTTAGGGGTGATCAGGCATGCAGGTAGGTGAACGATTAGGAGCCAGTGGTCCAGAATTGTGAGAGGGATGTCCGATCTGTGGGATCGGTCCTAAACTGGCAGTCAGATATCCCCCAAGGGGTCCCGGATTGGAGAGGGTTCAGGCTGGGCTGAGGGAACCCTTCCTCCTCATGCACAAATTTCATGCACTGGGCCTCTAGTTATTAAATAATTTAAGTCAATTATTAATAAAAGTTACCAAGGTCAAGAGTCTATCTAGGTTCTAACAATAAGAAAAAAAATCAACTCAGTGGAACAGAATAGCCCAGAATAAACTCACATCTTTTTAAAAATATATATATTTATATTGATTTCAGAGAGGAAGGGAGAGGGAGAGAGAGAGAGAAACATCAATGAGGAGAGATAATCATTGACTGGCTGCCTCCTGTACATCTCCTACTGGGGACTGAGCCCTCAACCCAGGCATGTGCCCTTGACCAGAATTGAACCTGGGACCTTTCAGTCCACAGGCTGATGCTCTATCCACTGAGCCAAACCAGGTAGGGCCAAACTCACATCTTTATGGCCAATATACATAATACAAAAGATGCAAAAATATACAATGGGGTAAAGATAGACTACTCAATAAATGGTTCTTGGAAAATTTGGCACATGCATGCAAATAGAAAGGAAAGAGAGAAGGGATTGCTAAAGGGGATGAAATGGCAGAATTTTAGGAATTCTGTTGGCTATTTGACTAGGTACCCACTGCCATTGGTGGACTGGGCTAAGCAGATCTCCACACAGAATGTTGAAAGTATCAGTGATTTATTTTATCCACAATAATCAGAGGATAGAGAGATAAGACTAAAAAACGAACCGGTCAGTTTACAAGCAAAATTTAGAGAGAATATAAAAAAGCCAGAACTTATGTGATTCAAAATATACTTTTCCTTTCTACTTCTTCCTGGCAGAAGATTCTCAAAGGACTCAGAGGTACAGGAAACTGAGGAACCACGTCTGAGCAGACTGCGCTGCACTTGGACCTGTTTTAGACCCTGGATTTCAAGGCTGGGGAAATCTTTCTTCTTGGAAAATTTGGCACATGCATGCAAATAGAAAGGAAAGAGAGAAAGAAAGGAAGGAAGGAAGAAAGAAAGAAAGAAAGAAAGAAAGAAAGAAAGAAAGAAAGAAAGAAAGAAAGAAAGAAAGAAAGAAAGAAAGAAAGGCAAGAAAGAGAAAGAAGAAAGATCTAAACCACCTCCTTACACCATACACTTGTATAAACTGAAAATTGATTAAAAATTTAAATATTAGACTTGAAACCATAAAAATTCTAGAAGATAGCATAGCTAGTGAAATTTGGCACATTTCTTGTAGCAATATTTTTCTGATATATCACCTCAGGCAAGAGAACAAATAAGCAAATGGGACTACATCAAACTAAAAAGTTTTGCACAGCAAAGAAAACCATCAACAAAATGAAAAGACAACCCACTGATTGAGAGAATATATTCTCCAATGATACATCTAATAAGGTGTTAACACCCAACATTTATAAAAACATAAAAAACTCAACACAGCCCTGATGTGTTTGGCTCAGAGTATAGAGCGTTGGCCTATGGACTGAAGGGTCCCAGGTTCAATTCATCAAGGGCATGTACTTTGGTTTTGGGCACATCCCCAGTAGCGGTGTGCAGGAGGCAGCTGATCGATGTTTCTCTCTCATCGATGTTTCTAACTCTCTATCCCTCTCCTTTCCTCTCGGTAAAAAAACAACAAAATATATTTAAAACAATCAAACTAATAAAAAATCCTCAACACCAAGAATGCATACAACCTAATTAAAAAAATGGGCAAAATACCGAAATAGACACTTTTCCAAAGATGGCTAATAGACATAAAAAAGTTACTCAAAGTCACTAATCAACAGAGAAATGCAAATTTCAGCCACAATAAGATATCACCTTACCCTTGTTAGAATGGCTATCATCAATAAATCATGTGTTGGTGAGTATGTAGAGAAAAGGAATTCTTATTCATTGTTGATGGAACTGCAGATTGGTCTAGCCACAGTGGAAAGCAGTATAGAGTTATCTCAAACAATTAAAAATGAGACTGCCTTATGATTTAGTGATTCCACTTCTGATAATATATCTGATGAAACCCAAACACTAATTCCAAAAATATATGCACCTCTATATTCATTGCAGCACTATTTACAATAGCTAAAAATTGGAAGCAGCCTAAGTGCCTATCACTACATGGATGGATAAAAATACCAAAATTTAAACAATGGAATACTACTCAGCCATAAATAAGAAGGAAATCTTAACCATTGAGACAAGCATGGGTGGTCCTGGAAAGCATTATGCAAAATGAAATAAGCCAGATAGTTAATGACTAGTACCATATGATTTCATGCATGTGTGGAATCTGATGAACAAAATAATCCAACAAAATAGAAACAGACTCATAGATAGAAAACAGACTGACAGAGGTGAGGGAGGTTGTGGGGCTGGTTGAAAAAAGGTAAAGGGATTAAGAAAAAAAGGTCACAGACAACAGTATGGTGATTATCAGAGGAAAAGTAGGCGGGGGGAGGTAGAAGAGATCATTGGCTGGATAAATGGTGATGGAAGGAGACTTGAGTTGGTGTGGTGAACACACAGTACGAATGACAGAATGACAGATGATGTGTTATAGAATTGTAGTCCTGAAGCCTATATAATTTTATTAACCAATGTCACCCCAATAAATTCAATAAAAAATAAAAAAGAAAGAAAAAAACAACAGTTTTGTATTAACTGCTTCAGAAATTTTATATGACAAAGGAAATTGCCAGCAGAGTAGAATAGATATATAAATGGAATGTATTTAGCATTGCTTCCCTGTTAGCTTGATAATGTAAAAATTTCAGATGAAAGCAATTCCATCAAGTACTTTGTTTCATATGACTAAAGGTTTTTAATAATGTAGTTCTCTTATTTGACTATCAAAACCACACAATAAATTTATAACAGTTAGTTATTAATGAATCATAACAGAGGTTGAGATACAGGAAAAAATGTTTTAAAATACTTGTAAAAACCAAATATTTTCATGTGCACTAGAAAACAAAACATTATTTTCCTCCAGAAAATTATCCTGAGTTTTAAGAACAGTGAGATGTGTTTCAGGTTTTCAGTAATCTACTGCTCAATGAAGAGCATAATTTCCCTCATCCTTGGTATGTTTATTAAACAATCAACTGGTGGGATTTAGGCAATTGCAGTGACTGGAGGGAGGAACCACAATATGAGAAATTATTAAAAAAACACACACAAAAACTGAGGGTCCCAGAGGTAGAATAAAGGTAACTCCCTGTTTTCCAAAGAGATAATAGGGATTGGATCTTCAAAAGAGTAAGGGATCAATAGATTAGATCTTACTTTGCAATCATGTCTAAGTTATCACTTTGTTTATATCATTATTTCATTTAAATTTTATTGGTATAATTTCTGTTAGTTGAATATCCATTATTAATTTAGAAGAATATTTACCCCATGATCCCAATTTTATTACTCTCTATTATGGGAGTATGGTGACCTCTTTTTGAGGTCTGATTTCCAGTTTGGTCAGCATTGACACAGGGATTTCATGCAGAACAAATGAGACAATGGATATAGAGAAAGATATAGATGATATAGATAGGTATAGATTAGATATAGATATAGATATAGATGATATAGATATAGATATAGATATAGATATAGATATAGATATAGATATAGATATAGATATAGATATGTAGCCCCTCCTTAAAAACTAAAAAGGGAATAGTTAAAGGCCAATATACTATTACTATTATATTATCTTCTTTTTGGAGAGATATCAATGCCTTAAAATTTCTAGTAGAATCTAAACCTTGATCATTATACTTATTCTTATTACTGTTTTTATTAGCATTTGATTTAATTATTGGCACAACTCCTTTCATTTAATGTAAAAATATTCACTCTAGATCAGTTTTGAACTGTATTAGACTTTTTATAATCTTTTCTTTCTTATTATTAATCATTAATGTTAAACTCATTCTAATCTAATTAACATAATTCCACATAATTACAGCTGCAGAAATGACAAGTTATTTCCAACTTACGTTACTCATATCATATCAAGGGAAATCCTAAAATAATGTCATATTTCAATTTAATTATATATTATAAAACATTTTGAATTTTTTATTTGTGATTATTTTTTCTTGATCATTATATAATTCTTGTTATAGGCAAGAAATTAGAATAATCATTTTTATATAAGAAAAAAATATTGAATAATTTTCTCAAATGTTAATGAATCAGTTTATATAAGTCATAAAAATAATATTCATTTTATTAATCCAGATACAGTTATTTTTTCTGCAAATATATACATTTTGTCTGTTAGTTAAAATTTCAAAATATAAGGATGGTCATAATAAAAAATGGTTTGATGCACCTACTGCAATTCTCTTCAAGCTCTGATATTTAGGAGAAACTGAATAAGAATTTCCAATACTAATCATTTTTCAACACTACTATTTCCAGGGCTATTAAATGAAAAAGAAAGAAAGAAAAGAGCAAAGGCAACCGTCATTTCATGGACATGCTGCACACTGGAAAAGGTAAAACCAAAGGTTATTTGCTGATTTCATTTTAGGCTAATGATAACTATTTGTGTTAATGGGCTGAAAGCATTTTTGTAGTTTTAAAAGTTTTTTTTTTTCTCCTTAAAAAGTCCATCAGCCCAAGAAAAGCAATACACCAAGTAACTTAATTATAAAATGTCAAAACTCAAGATCAAGCGTTCGCAAAGCACCATTATGAAATTGCAATAGCACTGAGCCCTGCTCAGGTTAACCTGCCAACTATAGATTCTATTTGCAAGTAAAATTTGCCCTCTATCCTAATCAACTGCTCTAGAGCTGATTAGTTCCCATTTATTCAATGCTATCTGCCAGGCCTCCCAAATGTTTTAGTCCTTATTTTAGGACCATCTCAGACTCATTAGCCTTTTGCCTGACAGTGCCAATGTGACTGTCTGACAGTCTGAAATGTGGAGATGTTATGCTACTGAGTGTCAAGGTCTTTCCAGGAAAATGTGTTTAAAAAATACGCGAACATATATTTAAATAATGCTGATTTATACGGCAAGGGAAGAAAGTTAAGCATTCTATATTATGGCTGATATATCAGGACATTATTATTTTTTAAACTCAACCAGAATAAAATGATGTTTGTTTTCCACAATTCTGGAAGCAATATCCCTTTTGAATTTTTTCACAACCAAGTGATCTTTTGCAATAAGTTATATGTTTTGAACCCTTTGTAGAAATAATTAGTTTTGATTATACTTACTTCAACACATGCAACTACACTTTTTTTATCTTTACCCAAATGATCAAATAACAGCATTTTTATGATTCAATTCAATATACTACATATAGAGATATATTTTTGACATTTATAGGTAAATTTTAAGTTCACAGGTCCAAATCAGATATCCTATTTGCTAACAAATTATTTTACATTTCTCAAGGAATCAAAATGAATTCATCAATGATTTAAACTAAGAAGGACTAAGCACAATAGGAAAAAAATAGGGCTTCTCTAATTGTGAAATTATGCTCAATGCCAAACACTGCATTTTAATTTCAATTCAGACCTACAGAAATTAGCCATGTGCTTAGCTCATTTAAATTAGGTTTTCATGATGTTTTGGTACCATCAGCACTTACTCCGGATTGGTAACCTAAATTTACTAGGTCACCTCAGGAAAAACCTAAATCTTTCTACATTATTTTGATCTGGGAGGAAAACAAATCAACTTGAGAAAATTAGAATCTTATAGTATGCCATAAATTTACTTAAAAGAACCATAAAAATCCCACTAGCTTATAACTTTGTCCCAGCCACTCTGAGCATAATTATGGAGAGCTTCAGAAATGTTAAAGAACCTACCAAAGGTCACACATGTGATCTTTGCTGCTGAAATTAGAACCAGGTGATCCCAAAGCCTTCATCCGACTCAGATTTTTTTTTTTTTTCAATCCTCCCAGATGCATCTGTGGGTCAAGAGTTTAGCTAAGCTGCTCCGTGGTATTGTTGCCTGGCATCCATTTGGTTTGGCTAAGCAGCCTGCAGGGACCTTAAAAGAGCATTAGCCACTCATGCAAGCAAATGCCCCTAGAGAGCTGCATTGTCACAGCACTCTATTTTTTTTTCCACTTAGTTCTTGTTAAGACTTATCTAAGAGCCCTTTGATCAAGTCTCCCCTGCTCCTAGAATCTGTATGCCTTGTGTACCCTTTAGATAAGATCCCTGAGAGACTTATCAAAACCCCATTCTGACCCTCTCCCTTCATCTCTCTCTCCTCTGCCTTGACTTGCCTTATTGACCCCTCAAGTTGTGCTATTTACTTCCTCGAAGTCCTATGAATTGCGAATAGTAAACTCTTCTATTTCAATGTCTCTTGTAGCCTATAGTTGAACTGTGGCTCATCATCTAGCATCCTGTATTTCACTTAACAAATTTTAATTTAATAAAGTAATAACAGCATCCTTATATCATTTATTCATCAAAGGGGGTAAATAAAACTTTATTTGACTTGATAACTATGTATAGAAACATAATTAAAATCATTTGAAACATAGGCCATAAAAGCACATTACACATCAGCTTGAGAATTCACAAGGTTCATTCTGTATGCTCAAATGAAGCACACTCTTCTTTGTTCATTAGTTAAGTACATTCAGACCAAAGTTTTGCTTGTTATATAAATTGTGGACCACGTGCCAATGATATGTTGGTACACAATTTCAGTAACTAGATAAAAGTCACTGGTTAAAACATGTTTCAAAAATCACTTTGTTTCAAATGGGAATCTTAAGAGTATAATTATCAGGCAACTAGAATAAAAATCAATCAATCCTATATAATAAAACCCTAATATGCAAATTGACCAAATGGCCGAATGGCTGGCAGAACGACTGGTCCCTATGACACGCATTGCCCCCTCTGAGAGGGAGGCAACCTGCAGCAGAGATCGGGGGGCGGGCCAGCCAGCGGGCACCTCCAGGCTGCCAGCCAAGGCGGTGCCAGGGGGGTCCCCCTGATCATCCCACCCGCTGGCTGCCTCACAGATTGGCCGTGATAACCAGCCAGGCCTAGGGACCCTACCCTATATATTGAGAACAGTCTCTTAAATTTAAAAATTAAAACCTGGCAAGGCTACTCTAACACTGAAAAAAAACCAAAACAAAACAGGATAATGCAGCGATGACATGTATGGACTCTGGCTTGCACATTTTGTGGTCAGCCTTGATTCCGACACTTAGAACTGTGTGACAAATCCAATTACTTAACTTCTCTCTGCTTCAGTTTATCCACCCATAAGATGGGAAAATGCTACTGCTGCCTCAGAAAGATCATGTTATGTACTACTTTTTATAATCAGGGCAAAAAAATGCAGCTGCCCATACAACAGCAAGATACCTTTCAGCTGTATGGAAAGTGTGGTCACTGGAGCATGCAGCATCCTGGAATGCGAAAGGGATGTCTGTCCAATTGCTGGTTTAGGCCCGGCATCTCCCAAATAGTCCCCGATTGCAAGAGGTTGCAGGCCAGGCTGAGGGACTTCCCCCCCACCCCCACCTCACTTCCAGTGCAGGAATTTTGTGCACTAGGTCTCTAGAAATAAATAACAGAGAGTCAGTTCAAGACTAGTATAAATTCAAAATGTCATAGTTAGCCAGCAGAGTTAAAAAGCTTAACAGAGGCCGAGACCGGTTTGGCTCAGTGGATAGAGTGTCGGCCTGCTGAAAGGTCCCACGTTCGATTCCGGTCAAGGTTTGTACTGGGTTGCGGGCAATTCCCTGGTGGGGGGTGTGCAGGAGGCAGCTGATCGATGTTTCTCTCTCATCGATGTTTCTAACTTTCTATCTCTCTCCCTTCCTCTCTGTAATAAATCAATAAAAATATATTTAAAAAAAAGCTTAACAGAGTAATCTCAAAATAGCTGTTCCAATATGGTTCCTTTATGCAAATACAAAGCACTCATGATCTTTAGCAGCAGAGAAGTTAAACTGCAACTTACAAACAAGATAAAATGTTACAATAGGTGAAACAAGCTTAAGGAAAGACAGTAAGCAGATAACTATAGAAAATTTTAAACAATAAAATTCTTAACCAATTTGGTCCAAAGTAGTTAATAAGTAGTGTGTGAAAAAGTGACAGATGTCAGCATATTTCAAATGATTTTCAATGCACAAACATGCATAGATGCGTATATTATGTGTATACAGATATATCTATATATTGATTTATATAATCTGTGGAGTAAATGGAAAGATAAAGATGAAACCCATTTTAAAATTGATCAATACCCAAGAATCCTTTTAAAGGAAAGTCTGCCAATTCCATTCAACAAATACATGGTTTGCACAGACATTGATTGATATAAGTCTAACAGTACTTAGTAAAATATTATATTTAAGGTGTCAACTATAAAACTAACAAAAGATATAGACCTGGCCTTTACCATGTTTCAGAGAGGCAACAGCCGAAATTGGCTACGATGTGAAAAACTGTTTTTAAAAATGGTCCCTTTTCTATAATTCTTTTGTGCTTGCATTCTATTTAATTTTCCTTTCCTCTCTCATTTCATGCCATTGCTTACAATTGTGTCACAGTTTTGTTTTCCTATGTAAAAATTATTTACCAACGCTGGGTAGGTTTTTGATGTCCTTGCCCTTCTTTCCTTCCCTCTGGTTAGCATACGACTCACACTGCCATGTCATGAGGGAGCATAAAGGCCAGAGCCATGCTCACCTTTGTGCTCCCTGCGTAGTCATTATGGATAGGCTTACAGGAAGTTCAGCCTCTGAGAGCTGTGACCACCCTGGTTCACACTGAGAACAAAGTCACCTTCACAGTATGCAGAAAACTTCTGCCCCTCTTTCCTCCCCTCTCTGTGGAGAGGAACCTCCCTGGCGAGTCTCTAAACCTGACCTTCCAGCATGACAAGACAATCTTCAGGATGCCATGCTGCTCCCATGGCTAAAGCCACTGCTTCACACTGTTTGGACTTTCACCCTTTGACACACTACATTACCTTTAGAGTTTAGAAATTTAGTATTACAATGATCTTGCCTCTTTTTAAATTATTTTGTTATGTTTTTTGCCTTTCTTATTTTTAATGGTAAACAAAATATTTCACATCTTAGGGGCATGATTTTCAACCTAACAAGTTCATAAGAAGATATATAACCATGGCAAATAGCATAGCCTTATACTTCTTTTAATTTTTCTAATTAAAAATACTATTAAATATATTTTTTGCTTTCAGTTAAGATGGAGAAACAATCATTAGATTTACACCTCTGCTTAAAACAAACAAAAACATAAACCAATAATAAAACAGACAAGATATAAGCACAATGTTTTTCAACACAACAGACCTTAAGCAACAATAGACATTGAACCCTTACATACTGTAAACCCATAAGGTGAGCCTTGTGAGTGTATTAGAAATGGCAACAGAAGGAAACTAAGGGGAACCCACAGATAACAATAGTTGAAGAGACAGTTGGGAGTACAGCAAAGCAATGTAGATGGAGTTCCAGGATATGGTACCAATTATTAGAAAGCCACACACACACACACACACACACACACACACACCCTGAAGAAATCTGTAGCTATTCAGCAGAATGTTGATTAGCACATTGCCTATAATTACCTGAAAACATGGTATTATGGACCAAATGTCTGGGGCTTCCTAATATTCACATGTTGACACTGAATCCCCAATGTGATGGTATTTGGATTTGGAGATTTCAGGAGGTAATTACATAAGGGTAGAGCCCTCATGAATTGTTTTAATGCTCCTATAAGAAGAGGCCAGAAAGCTAGCATGTTCTCTTTCCTCCATATACCAAGATACCAGAAGTCTGCAGTCTGCAACCTGGAAGACCATTCTCACCAAAACTCTACCACGTGGCACACAGACTTGTTGCCTCTGGAACTGTGAGAAATAAATATTTGTTGCTTAAGCCAGGCAATGGTAATTTGTTCTAGCAGTCCAAACTGAGTAAGATATTGTTGCTGACAACTGGGGTGTTGGAATGATAAATATCTGGAAGCAGCTTTAGAACTGGGTGATGGGTAGAGGTTGGAAGACTATGGAAGAGAATGCTAGAAAAAGCCAAGATTGTTGTGAGGGGATTTTTAAAGGCAAATCTAGTGAGGTCTCAGGAAGGTAGAGGAAGCTTTTGTTGTTTAGAGAATATATATAAATAAAAATGTACAGCATGGAACAAACTGTGGAATCTCAGAGGGGTGGGTGGTTGGGTGGTGGGAAGAGATAAACCAAAGAACCTGTATGCATATATGCATAACCTGTGGACACAGACAATAGGGTGGTGAAGGCCAGGGGTGGGGGATTGAGGAGGGCAAAAAGGGGTGAATGGGGGAAAAAGGAGACATATGTAATACTTTCAACAATAAAAATTTAACTAAAAATTAAATTTTCTAAAATAAAAACAAGAAATGTTGCATTAAAGGCCATTCTGATGAGGTCTCAAGCAGAAAAAAAGGAACTGTTATTGGACAATGAAGAAAAGGTGATCCTTATTATAAAGTGTCAAATAAATTGGCTGAATTATATTTCTGTTTTAGTATTTTGTGAAAGGTATAACTTGTAAGCAATGAAATTAGACATTTAGGGAAGGAGAAAATTACTGAAAGATTAACTTGGTCCTCCTGTCTGTTTATAGTAAAATACAAGAAAAGAGAAATGACTTGAAAATGGAATTATTAAGCAAAAGGAAACTAGAACTTAAAAGTTTGGAAAATTTCCAGACTATCCATATTGCAAAAAAAAAAAAAAAAAATTAGATAGCATGTTCAGAGAGAACATTAAAGGTATGGCCAAGTGAGCATTTGATAAGGAGATTAGTGTGAGTGTGAACCAGAACCAATGGCATTAGTGCCCTTATAAGAAGAAGCCAGAGAGCGGCATGCTCTCTTTCTGCTGTTGAAAAAAATGCAAGAAGCAATCTGCAAACTAGAAAAGAACTCTCACCAGGGCTAACCATGCTGCTGCCTTATTTCAGACCTCCAGCCTCCAGAATTGGGAGAAACAAATTCCTGTTTTTATAAGCTATCCAATCTATGCTACTTTGTTATAGCAGCCCAAAGAGACTAAGAAAAAGGGTGAACTATTCAAAAGAATTAAAGGGAACACTACGTGACACTCACAAAGGAGGGCTTCATAACTCATGGGATATTGGGAAAACTACTCAAAATGGTTTAGCCTCAGTAGAGAGAAAAATTAACCCTAGATTAAGCTCCTTTCCGGTCCTACCAAAAAATTTCTAAAAGCAAGAAACCAAATACTTACACTTAACCAAGTTAATTACTTTTGAGAGCAATGCTCAATAATATGTGTAAGGATACAAAATATCCAGTGCACGCGCGCGCGCGCGCGCGCGCACACACACACACACACACACACACACACACACACACGAATGACATGCATAATATCTGGTATATTAGTCAGTATTATCCAGAGAAACAGAAGCAAAAACTTAGTGTAGAGCTATAGTAATCAAGAAAGTGTGATATTGAAGAGAAAATAGACAAATAGATCAATGGAACAAAATAGAGAATCCAGAAACAAAACCATAAATTGAGTCAACTCATATTTGATATGGGAGGAAAGGCAATACAATGACATTTCTCATAGCAATTTGTTCACCAATACATCTCCTAGGACAATGCAAACTCAGAAGAAAATAAATGAATGGGACTAAATTAAATAAATAGCTTCAGCACAGCAAAAGAAACCATCAACAAAATAAAAAGAGCCCACTACATGGGAGAACATATTTGCCAATGATACATCCTATAAGAGCTTAATCTCCAAAATATATAGGGAACACATACAACTTAACAAAAGGAAGAAAAACAATACTATTAAAAAATAGGCAAAGGGCCTAAATAGATACTTCTCCAATGTGGACATACAGAAGGCCCAGAGACATATGAAAAAATGCTCAAAGTCACTAATCATCCGAGAGTTGCAAATTAAGACAAAGAGGTATCACTTCACACCTGTCAGAATGGTTATCATAAATAAATCAACCAACTACAAGTGCTGCTGAGGTTGTAGAGGAAAGGAAACCCTAGTACACTGATGGTGAGAATGCAGATTGGGTGCAGACATTTTGAAAACCAGTATGAAGTTTCCTCAAAAAATTAAAACAGGAACTCCCATTTGACCCATTGATCGCACTTCTAAGAATCATTCTTAAGAAACCCGAAACACTCATAAGAAAGAATATATGCAACCCTATGTTCATAGCAGTGCAATTTATAATAGCTAAAATTTGGAAACAGCCTAAGTGTCCATCAGCAGATGGGTGGATAAAAAAGAAATAATAGACCCAGAGTCATAGAAGCATAAACAGACTGTTGAACCCCAGAAGAAGGCAGGGGTGTGTGGGAAGAGATCAACTAATGAACTTGTATGCATATATGGATAACCTGTAGACACAGACAATGGGGTGGTGAGAGCCTGGGTTGGGGGGAGGACAGAAGTGGGCTGCAAGGGTTTAATGGGGGGAAAAGGAGGACTTACGCAATACTTTCAACAGGAAAGATTTTTTAAAAAGAACGAAAATCATCAATGGAACCGAATACAGCACTCATGTGTATATCTAAATATCTATGGACAAATGAATTTTTAACTTTTTTTATTTTGAAACAATTTGACTCATAAGAAATTGCAGAAATAGTATAGAGAGCATCTTAAACTCATCACCTAGCTCCCCACAGTGGTGACATCTTAAGCAATTGTAGTATAATGTCATAACCACAAAATTTGCATTCATTCAATACTGTTAAATACAAAACAGAGCTTATTTAATTTTTGCCAGTGTAAGACAATTTTTGACAAATGCACAAAGGTAAAACAGTGGTGAGAACTAGTATTTTCAAAAAATATTGAAAAAATTACATTTCATTTTATAAAGAAGAAAAAAATGATTGTGTACCATAAATAAAAACTAAAATGGATGATAGACCAAACAATAAAACCTGAAACTGTAAAACTTCTAGAAGAAAACATAAGTGAAAATCCTTGTGATCTTAGGTTGAATCTATTATGTTACATAAATCTCTTACATATAACAATAAAGAACATTCCATAAAAAGCAAACTTTATAAAAATTAAAAGTTCTGCTCATCATAATACACTATTAATAAAATTAAAAGCAAGCTATTAAGTGGGTTAAACTATTTGCAAAGCATATACCCGATTAAAACTTTTAATCTATTTCTCTCATCCTAAATTGTTAATAAGCTAACAAACAGAACATTTCCATGATAGCTAAATATTTGAACAGATCCTTTACCAAAGAATATATATGGGTGGCATAAAATCTCATGAAAAGATGAAAGATATCATTAGTCACAAGGGAAACTAAGAATTGAGGCACAATGATAAATCCTGAAACATCTATTACAATGACTAAAAATAAAGATTAAAAATATGTAGAATTATCAAGGATGTGTTGTAATTGAAACCTTCATGCACTCAATGGGAAAGTTCACTGAAACAAATTAGGAAAGTTTTGACATTTTCTTAAAAATTAAGCATATATATAAGGTTAAAGAATGTGTACCACACAGAGACTTGCACATAAATGTATAGCAACTTCATTTTAATAGTCAGAATTGGAAACAACTCCAATGTCCATCTACAGGTGAATAAAAATATTTTTGTTATATTAATATAATATAAAGTAAATATTTTGGTATATTAATCCTATATAATAAAAGGGTAATATGCAAATAGACTGAATAGCAGAACAACCAATCAAAGATAATATGCTAATAACATGCTAAGGATGCTCAACCATTCACTATGACGTGCAATGACCACAAAGGGCAGACAGTCAACTGGTTGACCAATCGCTATGATGTGCACTGACCACCAGGGGGCAGACAGTCAACCGGTCAACCAGTCACTATGACATGCACTGACCACCAGGAGACAGATGCTCCAAACAGTAGGTTAGCTTGCTGCTGGGGTCCGGCCAACTGGGACTGAGTGAGATGGGCCAGACATGCTCTGAAGCCCTCTGTGGTCCCTCCCCAGCTGATCGTGCACTGGTAGGGTCCCTCAGCCTGTCCTGCACCCTCTTGCAATTCGGGACCCCTCAGGGGATGTTGGAGAGCTGGTTTCAGCCCAATACCACAGGCCACTCCCCTTGGGAGGGTGCCAGATGCAGGGCTCATGGCTGGTGAGTACTGCTGCAGCAGTCTGAGCCTCTCCTGATCGGAACTGATTGGGTGTGAGCCTGTGGCAGGCACAGTGGGGCAGGGATGAGTGGGAGAGGCAGGTAGGAGCTGCAGGTGGCATTGGACTGTGAATTTCAGCCCGATCCCTGTAGGCCACCCAGAGGGATCCCACCTGTGCACGATTTCTTGCACTGGGCCTCTAGTATAATATAAAGTAACCAGCTACTGAACCATGCTACAACATGAATGGATCTCAAAATAAGTTTTCGGAGTATAAAAGCAAGACCAAAAAGTACAGTTTATTTGATTTCATTTATAGAAATATCTAAAAATGCAAAATAATCCATAGTGATAAAGAGCAGATCAATTTTTGCTTGGCAGGAAGAACAGGGAAGATAGAAGTCATTACAAAGGTCATAACAATCCTTCTGGGGGTGCTAGATAAGTTCACAATCTTGACTGTGGTGATGAGTTCATCACATATATCAAAACTTTTCAACTTGTACAATTTAAATATAATGCCTTTTGCTGAATATTAATACCTTATATAAACTATAAGAAATACTATTTAATAATGAGCACTTTTTTGTAGCAAGTCTCATTATAAGCATAGCTCTTTGAGTTTCCTAAATAATGTATTTATTAAATTTTTTACAAAATGTTTCATTTATCTATATTAAAAATGTTAGCCATTTTTCTATGCTTCAAGATTTATTTTAATCTAATAAGTATATTAAAATCTTATATGATGACTGCACTCTTTACATGGTCGAAAAGAGAAAATGAATATTTATTATAGTGACTTTGGAAGATATTTTATTTTCAAGAGCAATATATAAAAATTACCTTTTGTAACAACTGTATGATTTCTATGATTTAAATAAAATATTGAATTCATTATTAGGTTTGTTTTGGTTTCTGATTTTTAACATAATAGTTTTAAAAAATAATATAATTTAAAAGGTATAAATTCTAGTTTTAAAATAAAGTATTCAGTTTTTAGTAAAAAGTGAAATTAAATTATATATAGCATTCAGATATGCTGGACAAAGACAATAAGGATGTTGACATTATTCTTTGCTATTATATTATAAAAATATGAGTGTGAAATGTATAGGTACATTGTCAAAGTTATAATTTGCAAATTTAAAAATATTCACAAAGGGAGTAAAACACATTGATTGACTCAAAGGTTAAATACACACATAGAGAAACACATGAATAAACATTCTGGTGAAATAAAAATATATATTTTTATAATAATTAACATATAAATAGAATTATAATACACATATATAAAGACATTGCAGGATAATCAGTTTCTGTCACTCTGTAAAGGGATGACTATTTCTATTCTACATAGTTTCCAATTTTAGATATTGACTATCTATATTACTACATCAAACTTTGTTATTTTATATTATTTTACTTTATATTTTATCTATAATAAGTTAAAATTAATTTTGGGAGGTTTGAACTGTTTTGCATTAAGAATTAATACCTTCAGAGGTGCTTAAAAGAACATAATGCCTAATATAATGTTTATATCAATAATACTTTAATAAAAGAGAAATATAATAGTTTATTTCCTTTTCTCTATATACCATCTGCATTGCTCCAAATATTTATTATTTTTGTCTTCAACTGGTATTTATAGTTCCATAATTATTTCTGTTAATAATCAGGCTGACTTTTCACTGCAATAGTTTCACTTATTCATAACATACTCAATGACATTGTGTTTGGAGCATCACAATTCTAGTGTTTCTGATCAGAAATTCTAAACAGAGGATGAGATATCAAGAATATTTTTAAGGAAGGGAATAAATGTTTTAATGTGAAACAGCCACCAAATATTACATGCGGTTGTGTGTGTGCTTTTAAATTTGGCTGTCTTTCTAATTACTTCAGAGATCTGAATAAATCATGTTTTCTTGACATTTATGGTAGTATTTTTAAATTCTTAGTTTTATAGTTTCATTAAAATTCTCAAAATCATTGATGTTTTATAATAGAAACTAGAGGCTCGGTGCACAAAAATTTGTGCTCTCGGGGGTGGGGGCGCGGGGAGGATCCCATAGCCCGGCCTGTGCCCTCTCACAGTCTGGGATCCCTCGGGAGATGTCCACCTGCTGGCTTAGGCCCACTCCCCAGGGGATTGGGCCTAAGATGGCAGTTAGACATCCCTCTGGCAGCCTGGGAGCCCTCAGGGGATATCCACTTGCCAGCAGGGAGAAGGCCTAAGCTACAGTTGGAAATCCTTAGCGCTGCTGAGGAGGTGGGAGATGCTCCCGCTATCACCGCTGTGCTGGCAGCCATCAACCTGGCTTGTGGCTGAACAGAGCTCCCCTTGTGGGAGCGCATTGACCACCAGGGGGCAGCTTCTGCATTGAGCATCTGCCCCCTGGTGGTCAGTGTATGTCATAGTGACCAGTCATTCCCAGTCATTCGGCTGTTAGGGTCAATTTGCATATTACCCTTTTATTATATAGGGTAGACCTGGATCATGTGTAGGGGCCAGCTGGTTTGCCCTGAAGGGTGTCCTGGATCAGGGTGTGGGTCCCCACTAGAGTGCCTGGCCAGCCTGGGTGAGGGGCTGAGGGCTGTTTTCAGGCTGGCCACAGCCTCTTCAGGGTGGGGGTCCCCACTGGGGTGCCTGGACAGCCTGGGTTAGGGGATGATGGGTGTTTTCAGGCTGGCCATGGCTGCAGGCTGGATAAATCCAGGTATCTGGGATTTATTTATCTTTTATAATTGAAACTTTGTAGCCTTGAGTGGAGCTCAGGGCCGGCCAGGAAGAGCTTGGCTTCCTTCATTGCTGGGGAAACCCAAGCCTCCTGCTTGCTCTAGCTCTGTGGCCACCGCCATCTTGGTTGGGTTAATTTGCATATTTTCTCCTGATTGGCTTTGTGGGTGTGGCTTGTGAGCGTGGCTTGTGGGTGTAGTGGAGGTATGGTCAATTTGCATGTTTCTCTTTTATTAGATTAGCTAATAGAACTTCAATAATTTCCTTGATTACAAGGCTATTTATGGACATACAACTAAAATTTATATTCAAAATAAAATTAATAGATAATTTTAGGAGAAGACAAGAGAAAAATAGAAAATTTATGTATTTTTTTCTGTCAAATCTACACTCTAGTATTTTATGTATGGTACTATACTTATTGGTTGGTACCTCCTGAAGAATTAAAAGCAAAATCTAGACATTGTTCTCAAGAGCTCTGCATGAAACACTGAGCTGATCCTGTTAAAGCATTGTCTGCTATGACCCAGAAACTAAGTAACAGAAAATGAAATCCTCTTATTGACATGTGCTTCACATTATCTGATGCAATCTGAATCCCATATTGAGACACCATATGTGTGACATTTCCTGCTTTTCATAAAGTATTCAAAACACTAATCAAAATATCAGGATTATGTAAAGGATTGTCAGCTGTAAGAAGATGCATTTCTGTTGAGTTTATATTCCCTTAGGTAATATAAGGGAATATAACTTTCTAACTTCCCTTAGGGGAAAATAAACTGGTCGCCTGAGTCACATTATGCATATTTGTCACCACAGCTAGTATGAGTATTTTTACTAGTGATGATTATTAACATCCTATCTATAATTTGGAAACCGATTTGAGTGAGAGGTTGTTGTTTTTTTTTCCTCTACATCTACAACTGTCAAATGTTCAAAAAGGAATAATTTATAACATATTTGTATGTTGCTATAATTTTCAAATAAATAAAATTCTGTATCATTTAGATGATTTAAAATTTTTCTTGAGGCTTCTAAACTTAAATGATTTGAGTAAAATTTTCCATTTGAAGTAGTTTCCATTCTCTTTAGCATTCACTCTGCTTTGCAACTCCTCCAGGCCCAGAGAAAGTGGGAAGCAAATGTGCAAGCTTGTCTCTTTTCCTTTATTTCTTTTTTAAAAATCATATCTTTTATTGATTTCAGAGAGAAAGGGAGGAGAGAAAGAGATAGAAACATCAATGATGAGAATCATTGATCAGCTGCCTCCTGCATGCCCCCTTCTGGGGATCAAGCCTGCAACGCAGGCATATGCCCTTGACCAGAATCAAACTTGTGATTCTTCAGTTCACAGGCCGACACTCTAACCACTAGGCCACATTGGCTTCAGCTTTTTTTTTTCTTTACTAGAGGCCTGGTGTACGAAATTTGTGCATGGGGGTGGGTCCCTCAGTCCAGCCTTCATCCTCTCTAATCTGGGACCCCTCAGGGGGTGTCCAACTCACAATCCAGGACCACTGGCTCCTAACCGCTTGTCTGCCTGCCTGCCTGATCACCCTTAACCCCTCTGCTGGCCGGCCTGATCACCTCCTAACTGGTCCCCTGCTGGCCTGATCACCACTAACTTCCTCTGCATTGGCCCCCACCACCATGGCTTTGTCTGGAAGGAAGTAGGAAGTCCAGAAGATGTCTGGTTGACTGGGTAATTAGCATATTACTCTTATTAGTATAGACAGGAGGCCCGGTGCATGAAATTCGTGCACTGGAGGGGGGGGTCCCTCAGCCCAGCCTGCCCGCTCACAGTCTGGGAGCCTCAGGGGATGTACTACTGACAGCTTAGGCCTGCTCCCTGCAGGCCTAAGTTGCAGTCAGGCCTCCCTCTGTGGGAGGCAACCAGACTGATCAGGGGAAGGTACTCCAGTCCCTTCACCATGAAAAAATGACAACTTTCTTTAGGCATTTTCAAGATGTCTCTTTCATAGGATATGACATTTCTTTCTTTCTTTCTTTTTTTATCCTCACCTGAGGATATTTTTCCATTAATTTTTAGAGAGCATGGAAGAGAGAGGGAAAAACAGAGAGAAACATCAATGTGAGAAGCACACTTATATTGGTTGACTCCTGCATGAGCCCTGACCTGGGCCCTGACCAGGGAGGGCTGCAACCTAGGTATATGCCTTTGATCATAATTGAACCTGGACCTTGCTCTCTGCAGACCGAGGCTCTATCCACTGAGCAAAACCAGCTAGGGCAGGATATGACATTTCTTAGCCTCTCCAGCAGCAGACCATCATTTTTTCCTCCAGGAGTGAGATGGAAAAACCTTAGATCACCTTCTTGGATTCTTATTACCCAAGTTATCAAGAACACTGTGAGAGGTGTACCAGGAGCTTAGCCAATGATTAGTCAGAAAAGGTGCTTCCTCTGCAGCTCATGAGCAGAGGCAGGACTGCTGGCATGTGGTGGCTGGCAGGCCCCTCTATCTGTCTCCGCTCCAGGCCTGTTCAAGCCACCACAGCCAGTGCTGGCAGGCCTCCCTGTCTCCGCTCAAGCCTCCGCTGTAGCTTGGGCAGGGCCCCCCTTGCTCCGCTCTGGGCCTCACCTGAGCATACAACCTCCTCCTGTCTGGTCATGACCCGTTATGGAGTCCCAGCCTAATCTGAATAGATAGATATAGATTAGATATAGATTAGATATAGATATAGATGATATAATTAGCATATTATGCTTTTATTAGTGTGTGTGTCTGTGTGTGTGTGTGTGTGTGTGTGTGTGTATGTATATATGATAGATATAGATATAGATATAGATATAGATATAGATAGATATATAGATATATAGATATATAGATATATAGATATAGATAGATATATATAGATATATATAGATATATATAGATGAGTGGCTTGGAGTAGCCTACATTCATGTTTTTCAATGGTCTCACAGTAACTATTTTAACCAAATTAATGAAAACAGGAATGATTCAATATCATGTAAAAAGAAGAAGAATAGGCTATATGGGCTAATAAGTGAGAGTTAAAGTACCATGTGTGATTTTTCAGGCTTACACAGAGGCAATTACAAAGGCTATACCTGGCATGCTTGAGGGGCAACACCGCCCTTCCCACAACAGACTTGGTGCATGGCTTTGCACTGCAGTCTCTTAAGGGAGTTGTAAATAGGTATTTGGGGTCTTCAGCAGGCCTGTGCTGAGACCTCATTTTAGACACAATCGGAGAATATTGAAGGTATTCAGTGTCCAGTAGTTCTCTAGCATGCTTACTCCCCCCCCCTCCCTTATTGGCCCTTGGCAATGAAAAGATGCTTGCTTCTGTGCGACCCACCTGACTCTGGCCCGGCACTGTTCCCTGGGGAATATTAGAGAGTGGAAATGCCAGCACTTTTTATCAGTTTAGTCTCCTGTTTACAGTATGGGACTAAGTGATTAAAAACTTGAGGGTTACTTTCATTTTGGTTTGTTATAATTGATTACTCCTACACCTGGCAGCTTTGCTCAACTGAGATCCTGAAAATATGGGATTACAAACACCACACTGATTGAAATAAAATATTTAACAATCATCAAAATGAAAAAAAGCTAATATTTAAAAGTGTGTTCAAAGTAATAGTTATAATAATCAGATTTTGAGACTATGCTAAAATTTTGGGAGAGAGGAAATCTTTTATTTAAAATAATTAAATAAAGTTAACCCAAGAGTAACTGGCTTTTTTCTTGTGCATACAAGCAATTGTATCCTCCACTTAAACTATTATTGAGTAATAAATACTTTTCTGATAACAAATAATTAAATGTTACATTTTAATTAAATTTTTAAATATAATTATATATTCATATGCAGTTGTGGAAATAATATAGAAGATTTGGTATACTTTTGACTCAGTTTCCTCCAATAATAACATCTTGTAAAGTACAGTAAAATATAAAAACCAGTATATGACATTGATTTGATGCAGTCAAGATATTGAGCATTCCCATCATCACAAAGATCCTTCCTGAGGTTCTTTTATAGCTTTGTTTATCCACTTCTCTCCATATCCTACTCTCTCTTAACACTGGAAACTATTAATCTCTTCCCTACTTTTATAATTGTATCCTTTCAAAAATGTTATATCAGTAGAATCATATAGTATGTAACCTTTGGGAACTGGCTTTTTTTACTCAATGTAATTCTGAATATACCCATTCATCTTGTGGCATGTATCAATGGTTCTTTCCTTTTTATTACTGAACAGTAGTAACCCATCTGTCATTTGAAGAGCATCTAAGTGGTTTGGAGTTTTACAGATAAAGCTACTATAAACATATTCTTGGGTAATGCCCAGGAGGTCAGTTGCTGGGTCATATAATATTTGCAGGTTTCGTTTTTTTAATATATTTTATTAATTTTTTACAGAGAAGAAGGGAGAGGGAATAGTTAGAAACATCAGTAAGGGAGAAATATTGACCACTAGCTTCCTGCACTCCCCCAACTGGGGATGTGCCCACAACCAAGGCACGTGCCCCCGACAGGAATCGAACCTGGGACTCTTCAGTCTGTAGGCCAGCGCTCTATCCACTGAGCCAAACCGGTTAGGGCTTCAGGTTTCGTTTTTAAATAAACTTCCCAACTGTTTCTTGTTGTTATTATGTGTTTCACTCATTTGCTAAACAGATAATTTCTCTTTTACTATTGAGGTTTGAGAGGTTTTGATACATTCTAAATACTAGTTTTTTGTTGAATATGAGGTCTGCAAATGTTTCCTACAATAGTGTAGCTTGTTTTGACATCCTTAAAAGGGTTTTAATACAGCAAAAGTTTTAATTTTTATAAAATTCAATTTGTCAATTCTCATTTATTCATTATGCTTTTGTTATCATGTCCAAGAACTCTTTGCCTAAATCCTTAAGATTTTCTAAAAGTTTGATAATTCAAACTTTTTTGCATTTTTAGAAAATTTTTGTTTAAAATGTGAAATTTAATTGAAGTTTTATACAGAGTTTGATAAAAATAGGTTTACAGTTGTTCATATGGAAACCAATACAATAATTAATAATAATATAAGAATACACACTTTTTGGCATATTCACCACTATAAATGCACTTTTCCCCCACCCTGTATATTTACTTATTTTTGCCTTTGGATATTCAATTGTTCTAGGGCCATTTGCTGAAAGGGGTATCTTTTTTTTTACTAAAATGCTTTTGTGGCTTTTTCAAAAAATCAGCTGGCCAAATTTCTGTGAATCTATCATAGAAGATAGATTTGGAGATTTCTATATTATCTTTATTTTACTGATTTCTAGTGTGAGTTCATGTGGACAGAGAAAATATTCTGTAATGGTTTCAAATTTTAAAATTTATCTAAGTGCATTATACGTCTCAGGATATGGCTTCTTTTGCTATGTGAGTACTTTAAAAGAATGTGTATTTTTCTGTTGGTGGAAGGAAAAGGAAGGGGCACCTAGTTACTGCCCACTGGGGATAGAGGCCCAAGTTTCCCACACTGCCTCTGACAGCAGAAGGGTGACTCCTCATCATTGCTGGGTGGGGAAAGGAGGATTAATTCCCCAGTAGCCTTCCACTGACACTTTCCTGGCTGGGAGAGCTAGGAGTCCTTGTTACTTTAGTCATGTGCCATATAATTATGTTTCGGTCAATGACAGATTGCATAGAGTAAGATTACAAGAATGGCATCTGGACAAAGACATTCAGAAGGTTTATCTGACTTTAAAAGATTGGTCAAAGATGAGGAGGTTGCAAAAATCAACAAAGCTGTGGTTGAAATGGGAAACCACTTTATCCTGGCTGTGGATGAGAAAGACTTGGAGGAACTCCTAGAGTCAATGCACGGAGAATTGACTGATGAGAAATTGTTGGAACCTGAACATGACCCATAGCTGAAAAAGAGGTGGGAGAAAACTGCGGGGAAGTAAAACGAGAAGAGTCCCCAAGAAAACCAGCAGTGAAGGCTTCAGTGGAAGCTTTTGCAGACCTCAACAGCTCTTTAAAAAGTTTGAAAATATGGACCACAACCCCAAAAAGTTTTCATTAAAGAGAGGGATGTTCATGGTACATTATCTGCTTACAAGCGAATCTATAATAAATAAAAAGAAAAAAAAAAACAGGCAAAACACTATAGATATATTTATGATCAGCATGATACCACAAGAGAACCAGGCGCTCTCTAGGAGATATTCCAGAGGAAGGCACTGTTACCACAGGAGGCGGCAGTGGTGCATGTTATGACCCATGAAGAACTTCAGAAGGGATATGATTTGGAAGCAAGAGATAGTGACATCGATAATTCCGACCCTACCTATGCCTATTTTAACAAAAATATTTTAAAAAAATTAAATAGAAAGAAAACATAGAATAAGGATATAAAGAAAAAAATATTTTGGTACAACTGTAGAATGTGTTTTTGTAACACAGCTTAAAACAAGAGTTAAAAAAAACACAATTAAAAGGCAGGGTGGGAATGGAGGGTAGAGGGGAGAGACTAACTAGGGAACCTATATGCATACATGCATAGCACAATGACACAGACAATAGTGTGGTGAAGGCCTGGGAGGAAAGGATCAGGGGGAGAGGGGGTTGATGAGAAAAAAATGGGGACATCTGTACTACTTTCAACAATAAAGATAAATTTTAAAAACAGTTGATAAATTAAAAAATAGTTGATAAAGTAAAAAAGGCACAATAAACTAGGATTAATTTATTATTAAAAAATAAAGGTAGTATAACCTACGTATACAGTGTTTATGTACAATAGTGTACAGTAATGTCAGAGACCTTCACATTCACTTACCACTCTCTCACTCACCCAGAACAGCTTCCAATCCTGTAAGCTCCATTCATGGTAATGCCCTATACACCTGCTGTTCATGGTAGATGCCCTATACAGATTTTAAATCTTTTATACTGTATTTTACTGCATTGTTTTCATGTTTCAATATAATTAGATGCACAAATAACATCGAGTTTTAATTTTCTATAGTATTTAATTTTCTATAGTATCAAAAACAAAAAAAAGCTATATAGGTTTGTAGCCAAGGAGCCATAGGCTATACCATATAGCCTAGACATCTTGATTTGTATAAGTGCACTCTATGATACCTGCACAACTTCAAAATTACCTAATGATGCATTTCTCAGAATGTATCCCATCATTAAGTGACACATGGCTTACTTTCCAATGTGGCTTCATCTTATACCTACGTGAGGAAGAGGTGTACCAGGTAAGGTGAAAGCCAGTCACAGAAGGACAAGTATCACATATATCTTAAAGACTCCAAGTCTTTAAGGTTATTCCAAATGAGTAGAATAAAAATAAATAATTTCAAAAGAATTTTATTCCTGATATAATGCATATCTTTTATATAACTTCATATAATAATTTAATATTCCTTTATTAGCTCTATGTACCTCACATGAGAGAAAAAAAGAAAACACTCCCCTCTCATTTGCATTGATATTTATAATAAGAATAAAGAATTTCATCATTATTTCCTGGTCTATTTTAGAAGATGAAGCACTCACCACTTCCATTTAGAATTATATCACAACTAATCAGGTAAGAAATTAGAAATCTATTATGGAACTGAGCCAAATTTTTCTATTTATAGTTTCCCTCTGCCTGAAACCACATAAATCTCCTCCCTACTTTCTGCTGCCACTATTCAATTGTGAATGTCATGATTTTCACTTTCAAAAATAAAAACGAAGGAGAACACTGAAACTTTAGCAAAAATATGTTATTTAATCCAGCAACAGGATATACATAACAGATGCATTTAATTGGGTTTAATATATAATAACTATAACAACATGAAAGATAACCCAAAGTTTCAGAAATCAAATCCAAATGAAATGATAATATATGGAAGGCTATGTTATCTTTTATGTACAAACACGTGATTTCCACTTTTGTTTGTATTTGATTCTGCAGTTCTTTGATCAGAACACAGAATGTGTGCTTAATTTGATCACATGTTTGAAAATTATTTCCAACTTGCTTTATGTGCGACTGGTGGAGTTTATGATGTATTTGTAAATGTGAATCTGTCTTTAAAGCTAATAGCCATAATAACCATAATAACAATTATTATGCCTTTGACTAATCATGCTAATCATGGCTGTTTTGGGCACATAGCATAAAGCATAAAAAGATACAAACTCATAAAGAGCTACTATCATTAAACATGATTGTAGATCCTGGGGCAGGAGTGTATATATTGTACTTAACTCTATTTAGGCACATTTCCCTGCACTAGTTCCTCAGCTGTAAAGCAAGTTTCTGATTTATGTACCTACATATTTCTATCTAAATTGAAAACTTTCTAAATTTAAAAGATTGAAAATTAGAGTCATGAGAAGAATAGAAACCGTGTCAACACTGGAAAAGAATTTAAAGGACTGTAAACAAGAAGGGGTTTTGGCAACAGGTGATCCCTTCTTATTCTGCCTCTCAGTCTGTGATGCCTATGGAACTAAATAGAGGTAAGGATTTGTTCTCTCTCACAGGTAGCACTTTTCAACCCTGTAAGATCTTTTACTCACTTTTGTAACATCCTTTTCCTATCCTGAAGTGAGTCACAGATAACATAACCAACCTGTCCAAATCATTTCCAAAATATCCACATTGATAAAACACCATGTCAGTAAAGTGAAAGAGATGTATAAGTCATACTGCAATAAAAAAAACAAAAACAAAAAAAACACATGACATAGAGAATTGCTTACACCTACATCTGCAGCTGCCAATGCAGACAGGTGTGGTCTTCTTACAATTCAAATATTTTGTAGGGTAATGTCATTGCTGTAAATGACATGACCAGAAAATTGTGACAACCAAAGGGACAACTTGAACAAAATCAAGTACAAAATATCCTTGATTTTAGTTGTAGCTTGAAATAAAATTCTGCTTATTTATTAAAATTGTACAAGATAATTGATTGTTAAGTATAAATTATTATTGTTTTATAGTCCTAATCAATAACAATTTCACACACACAAATGGTGACCTTTTGTTAACATCATCCGCCATGATCGTTGTGAGTTGCCTACCAATACTGCCTTCCAAATGATATTAGTCAAAAATATGCTCAAAAAATTCCTAAATTGCACTTTAGGTAGTTGTACTAGCGCTACCTGCCTGGCTTATTTCACTTTTCACATGATTTCATTGATCTGTGGAATCAAATGAACAAAATAAACTATATGTGAAATCTAATGAACAAAATAAATTAACAAAATAGAAACAGACTCATAGACACAGAGAACAGAATGGCTACTGTCAGAGGGGAGGGGGTTGGGGGCTCTGTGAGCAAGATGAGGGGAATAAGCAAAACAACAACAAAAATAAACATAGAAACAGAGACAATAGTATGGCAATTACCAGAGGGAAAGGGGTCATGGGGGCATATAGGGAGGATAAGTGGTGATGGAAGGAGACGGACTTGTGTTCTTTGTTCCTATTCCAGTGGGATGGGAGGTTGGGAAGGATCACTCTTTATTGCCTAGCAAGAGTAAAACTCTCTTCTCCCCAGTTAGCCATTGGGAACTTGCTCATAGTTATTTTTTTCTTGTTTTGTTTGATTATTTTGTTCTGGTATTTGTCTGCAATAGAGCATTGGTTTCCAAAAGGTTTATGTCTCGCTAACTTCCCCTTTCCCAGTACCTTGGCTACAGAAAGCAAGCTTTGTCTTGGCCTTTCTTTGTCTCTGTCCACTGGCATTTCCAGATTACTGGTGCTATTGTTCTAACAGAACACACAATCCTGGCAATTCATAGAGAATCTAGGCAACATGTATACAAAAGCAGAGTAGTCAGAAAATTTTAAATGAGACTGATCATTCTAGTAAGTAGTGTTTTATATTCTACCTGATCAGTGTTATCTTTTTTGGGGTGGACTACTATGTGTCAGTACTTTCTAAATGAAATATCAAAGCAGATATTTAAACAGATCTCTAAACATGAATGCAGAGATACTCCCAATCGTATTGTACTATCTTTTCTTTAACTTCTTCACACATCTATATTAATAATAGAGGAATATACAAATTTATCGGGACTCTGTCACAGTAACGACCGAACAGGCTGCATGTGGTGACCAGGCTGGCAGGGGGATTAGTGAGGGTTGACCAAATAGCTGAACAGCAGGCTGTGTGGGGCAACCAGGTCAGCAGCGGGGGAAGTTGGGGATGACCAGGTCAGCAGGGGGGGGCAGTTGGGGGCAATCAGGCTGGCAGGCAAGGTGATTGAGGGTGATCAGGCTGGCAGGGGAGCAGTTAGAAGCGATTCGGCAGTCAGGCAGGTGAGCAGTTAGGAGCCAGCAGTCCCAGATTGTGAGAGGGCTGTCTGACTGCTGGTTGGACATCCCCCAAGGGCTCCTGGATTGGAGAGGGTCAGGCTGGGCAGAGGATACCCCCACCCTATGCATGAATTTTGTGCACCGGGCCTCTAGTGTTTATATAATAGAACTTATTTACCTTGATTTGCCAAGGATGAGTGGCTGCAAGAGGTAAAGTAATAATAAGCTTCAAATATTTTGAGCACTTTCTGTTTTGTGGTGATATTTCTTTCTTTCACTAACTTTGCCATTCTAAGAACATTAAGCCCTTGATGATTATAGAGTAATACTTTCTTTCTGTGAGAACTAACCCACGTGATTTGTCTTGATATTTTATTTTTGCATTTTTGCAACAACTTACTTCAAGGAACTCAGGTATTATATGAAATATGTCAATAAGTCTAATAATATTCCTTTGGAATATGCAGTAGTTTTGGGGGTGGTAGCAGTGGTAGCGGTGTGTGTGTGTGTGTGTGTGTGTGTGTGTGTGTGTGTGTACAACTAGATCAAGCTTTCCAGAGATTTTGCTTTTACACTATCTTGGTATATTTTGTTATCTTTTTGTCTCTCTTTCTCTATCTCAATCTGCATTGCTCTTAATCTATTTTGAATATATGGAGAGAATGTAGGTTCCAAAACAACACCTCAATTCCTAAATAGTCTCAGATTCTTAATCTTGTTAATGTTTCAGCCTCGATTCTTCCTAACTGCAACCAAGTTTTATATCCTGTGGTTCCCACTGTAGTTCCAGCTGAATTGTGCCTGTCTGCATAACTGATTCAACATTAAAGACTTGGCCTTAGCCACTTTAATTAATTAGTACTACCCAAGTGACCCTGTGTTTCCAAGTTCCTTCTGGAGGTGCCCACCTTATTAAGTTGCCAACGAAAGTCCATATGCCAGTGGGAAGAACTGGATTTTTTCCAGGCTTCATGTCTCCTTCCACATTGAATCTTTATATTATTGCTTGAGGAAAGCAAGGTACTGGGAGACTAAAAAGACTCTTAAACAGGTGATATCCCTTTAAAATACATTTTTATTAATCATGACAAGAGCCAAGTTGGCATATTACAAATTTGACTTCCTAGGTTTTTTTCTCATACATTCTCCTTTCAAAGGATTCAAGTCTCTTGTCCTCTTTTTCAACAAAATCCCACTAATCCACATAGCTTTGTCAAAAAATATTCTTATATCTGTTAGATTATATTTGAGAAATCTGTTTATAAGGCCAATTTATATTCTGCTTGCAAAATACAATTAACCAATATTTGTATGTGTGTTGAAATGCTGCATGCTAAAAACATAATGGTGTTTTATGCAAAATTTTAAAATTAAGCAAGTCTAGACACTTTAAATACTTATTTGGCTATTAGAAAGGTGAGTTTATTTTGTCTGAGAAAAATTGAATAACTATTTTAATATGTTATATAGAACTACTGAGGAACCATAAAATAGGGGCCAGCAAACATCATCTGTACAGGGCCAGATAGTAAACACTTCAGGGTTTGCAGGTCAAGAGGCAAAACTGAAATTCTTATGTGGGCAATTACGTAGCAAGAGTGAAAAAATTTCTTCCAGAAATTTAAATATTAAAAAATCATCCTTAGCTCATTTTCCTTAGACTTGCATACTATTTTACATATCAAATTGTGATGCCTTTCTTTGCATTATTACTAACTTCCCATGTTTGTACTACTTATTTATTACGAAAAAAATAGCATTTAGCGATTCCTCTCCTGTCATCATTTTAAAAAATAAGTAGACCTAAGTACTAAAATGATTACCTGGATTAGTTTTGCTCAGATATTTTGAAATATACACCACATAAAAAAAGAAGGAAAAAAAACATACCACGTGATGATATCAATCGACATAGAGAAAGCATTTGATAAAATCCAGCACCCATTTATGATAAAAACTCTCAGCAAAATGGGAATAGAAGGAACATATCTCAATGTAATAAGGCCATATATGACAAACCCATAGCCAACATCTTACTTAATGGATAAAACCTACAAGCATTTCCCTTAAGATTGGGACACAACAGGTATGTCAACTTACCACTCTTATTCAACATAGTACTGGAAGTCCCAGCCACAGCAATCAGACAAGAAGAAGAAATGAAAGGCATCCAGTCATAAAGGAAGAAGTGAAACTGTCATTATTTGCAGATGACATGCTACTGTACTTAGAGAACCCTAAAGATTCCACAAAAAAAACTCCTAGAACTGGTAAATGAATTCAGTAACATAGCAGGATACAAAATAAATATCCAGAAATCAGTTGCATTTTATATACACCAATAATGAACTCTCTGAAAGGGAAGCAAATAAAGTAATTCCATTCACAATTTCTTCAAAAAGAATAAAATACCTAGGAATCAACTTAACCAGGGATACAAAAGAACTGCACTCGGAAAATTATAAGACACTAAAGAAAGAAACCAAAGGTGATACAAATAAGTGGCAGTATATACAATGTTCATAGATAGGAAAAATAAACATCATTAAAATGTCCATACTACCGGAAGCAATCAATAGATTTAATGCACATCCTATCAAGATACCAATGTCATATTTCACAGAATTAGAAAAAAATATTCTCAAAATTTATATGAAACCACAAAAAAACCCATATAGCTATGACAGTCTTGTGAAAGAAGAACAAAGTTATAGGAATCATGCTACCTGATATAAAACTATACTATAAGGCCATAGTAATCAAAACAGCATGGTACTGGCATAAAAACAGACACATAGATCAATGGAACAGAATTGAGAGCCCAGAAATAAACCCAGGCCTTTATAGTCAATGAACATTTGACAAAGGATATAACAACATACAATGAAACACACCTATTCTTTAAGGGTAACTTTTGGTTGAGGTTGAGTTTTGCTATATTTCACATTTACTTAAGCCAGATGAATGATTTAGAATGAACCCTAGCCAGTTTTGCTCAGTGGATAGAGCACTGGCCTGCAGACTGAAGGGTCCCAGGTTTGATCCTGGTCAAGGGCTCATGCCCAGGTTGCAGTATGGAATTCGCAGGAGGCAGCCAATCAATGATTCTTTCTCATCATTGATGTTTCTATCTCTCCCTCTCCCTCTCCCTTCCTTTCCGAAATCAATAAAAATATGTTTTAAAAAATTTAGAATGAATTTATTCTATGACAAATAAAAAAATACAATTAAATTTGTCAGCTTAATGATCACAGTTTTAACATCCTTTATTCCATGTAGTTTTCTTAATTATATTAGAAATTAAACACTAAGTGAAAAAATATTTTAAAGTATCCCACTTATTTTTAATGACATTATACAATTAATTGCTTAGATACCATTGTGAACAATTAACCTTTCTAAACAAATTTCTGTCCTGAAATATTTTCAAGTTACTTGAAGAAACTTCCCAATACTGTGAGTTGAAAACTACTTAATTGAAATTATATTTTTTAAAAAAATACCTTTGTTCTGTCCACATAGATGCTGATGACAGGAAGGAAAAGTGGTTATGACTAGGATCTTCCTCAGAACTTAGGTATTCTGTTTACCTTTAGTAATATATATGCCTTGAATTTCTGAAAATATTTTTTAGAAAATGCCTAGAGCAGTGCCTGACATATGCACAGAGGTTGTTAAATGGACATAGGCAATTGCAAATAGAAATCATGAGTTGCTAAGACCTCACACATGATTGGTGATAATAAATGCTAATATTGACACAGTTCCCCAAACATAAATAAAACATTTTTAATCAATATCCACTGTAAAATAGTGCTTTCCTGAAGTGTTAGTGTAAATAAATCAAACCCCTCTAATCTTTACAATCCCAAATATCTTCTATATATTTTTAATAGGCTAAGGTCTTTTCAAAACAGGTGCATATATTTGTTCCTGCCCTATGATTGGCTTGTCAGAAAGCATAGGGTCTCATATTTGCCAGCCATTTTTTATCTTTCCTGGGAGGTTAGTGGAGTCATTCTCACAATTTCTAAAAATCAGCTTCTAATTAGTTTCATTTCTGCTAGTGTTTGTAAGAAGACCTGATGTGCTCAATAAATTATTTATTATGAGGACATGCAAGTGAAATGAATGATGAAAAGGAAAATTTCAAGTAATGTAGAAAACAGTGCAGAGAAAGAGGAAATATTAGGCAGATATATAAATAAGATGTTACTGTAGAAAATATTATATCATTCTTTTTATTTGTTTGGGAAGTCCAGCATCTTGTCAGCAAAATATAGGAAGAGAAGGGGATAAAGATATAGCTTGTTCTCTTAGGCTCCAGCGAGTGAAGGCACCCCTATGCACCGTGAATTTCCTGCCTGAATTCTAGGGCTTCTTACACAGCTCACATCTAAGCCTCTCTCCCAGGCTGACCTCCCATCACAGCTGGGCCCATGAGACGATGCAGTCCATAGCAGGGACATTTGTAAAGCTTCTTGAATGTTTAGTTCTCTAATTATCATTGTTACTTAGATATCTAAGAGGCATTTCAAACTTCACATCATAATTATTCAATTCTTGCTACCCTATACCGGGTCTGAAAACTCACTCCTTCCTTGATCTGTCACATTTCAGTTGCTAGCGATTCCATTTTCCAGTTGTTAGATCAAAAATATCAGATATACATTTGACACTAATACCTATCCCAACAGCAAATCTTATATTTGGTCTCTCTAACAGATATCCAGACTCCCAATCCTCAACATTTCCATCACCACCATCTGAGGCTATATTTTTTATAGGACAAACTGTGTCCCCTGAAAATTCATATGATCAAGCCCTAACCACCAGAACCCCCAAACATGACTGTATTTGGAAATAGAGCCTTAAAGTCACACAAAAATAAAATGAGGTCATTTGGGTGGGCCCTACTTCAATCTGACTGGTGTCCTTATAAGAAGAGGAGGTTTGGACAAACAGAGAGACACCAGGGATATGTGAGCACAGAGGAAAAACCATGTGAGGACAAAGCTAGAAGGCAGCCATCTGCTGGCCACGGAGAGAGACAAAGAGATACAAGAAGAAGAAGAAGAAGAAGAAGAAGAAGAAGAAGAAGAAGAAGAAGAAGAAGAAGAAGAAGAAGAAGAAGAAGAAGAAGAAGAAGAAGAAGAAGAAGAAGAAGAAGAAGAAGAAGAAGAAGAAGAAGAAGAAGAAGAAGAAGAAGAAGAAGAAGAAGAAGAAGAAGAAGAAGAAGAAGAAGAAGAAGAAGAAGAAGAAGAAGAAGAAGAAGAAGAAGAAGAAGAAGGAGAAGGAGAAGGAGAGAGAGGGAGGGCGAGAGGGAGAGGGAGGGGGAGGGGGAGGGGGAGGAAGGATTATCACTCTCTGATAGGGGTGTAGTGTTGTGTGACATTTCTGTTTTTACCTGCATTCTCTATATCCATACACCACACAATATCTAACATTAACCCTTTAAAAAAATTATCACATTACTTTTTTGTTAGAAAATCCAATTACTTTCCATCTGACTCAGAATAAAACACAGACTATTCCTTTGTACTGCTGGGCTGGAAGATCTTCCCTGAAGCTACTTTCTCACCCCAACTGTTTCCACAACCACCATCCTCCTCTCTCTCCTCTAACCACATTGGGTCCCCGGCTGTTCTATTAACACACTTCCACATGCTCCTACCTCAGGGACTTGGCACCTGTACTTCTATCTGCTCTTGACCCCCCCACCCCCGCCCTGGTCTTCCATGCCCTACACCTTCAACTTTTATATCTCTGTTCTAATATAAATGTATCAGAGAGGCCTTTCTTGAAACTTTGCTCTAAAATAATGACTCCTTTCCTACACCTTCATACTTTATATTCCCTTTATCTGTTTCATTTCTTGCAGAGTATATTTATCTACATGTTTACATGTTTCTGGACTCTTTTCCATCCCCAAAATTAAGCTTCATAAAAGCAGACCCCCTATTTATTTCACTCACTGACTTCCTAATGTTTAGGACAGTTTATAGCACATATTTGGTAGTAAGTATTATTAAATATGTGAATTATCCAAAGAATTTTTTATGAATAGTATCAATATAGATCATCTGTTAATCAATTGCTCAGCCACATCTCAGAACTATTTCTTTTCCTTAATTTTGTAGTCCTATTATTAGCTTTTTTCCCCTCGTACTTCTGATATACTTTTATCTAGTGTGCTTATTTTCTCCTAGTCTTTTTTGTGCCTGTCTCAATTTAGAATCTGTTCCTGGTATGAATTGTCTTCTTGGTTATAATAAATTATAATTGTCAAATATAATTTTAATTGTTATTAATTTAATCATCTAAAATTTATTTTATCTAAATCATTTCTGTGTTGTTTTTGTTGGTGGTGATGTTATTGTTGCCTGCATATTTTTGTTTTCTGCAACAACAACAAATTATTTGACTGCAAAGAATATTTACAGACTGGAGATAGCTAATTAAAATACAGTATTGCGTTTTTTTTTCCTCATCCAATATAACCTATCCTTCAAACATTTCCATTTTCTCATGCTGTTTCCTGGCTAAAGATTGTTTGTAACATCCATCACTTTGGCACACGTATCCTCACTCATATTTCATATCTTTAAAAGGAAATATAGAAGTGTTGCTCAAACCAAAACTGTGCCTAGTGCTAAGGAAAAATCAAAGAGATAATTATTTCATTTATAGATAACAGTTGTGAAATATATGGTGTAAATAAGTATGCTGTGTCTCCGTCTGACACCTATGTCCTGCTTACATTTTAGTCTCTCTTGAAATTGAGATTTTATTACGAAACAAAAGTGAAACTTGGGAGTGAGCTTTTCCTGAAAATTAAAATTTTAGCCTGTCAAAAGAAGCAAATATTTTTCTAATATTTGTAATTCTGATTCTATGTTTTTATGAGAAATATAAATAATTTTTATGTAATTAATTTGGTTTGTCATTTAAAAAATGTTATGTCACTGTAGCTGCATTATATCACTGAGTTTTACACATAAATGACAGAAAATGAGAAAAAAAAATAATCATTATACAAAACAGCATGTTACAAAACAAAATTTAAAACTTGCCCTAACCGGTTTGGCTCAGTGGAGAGCGTCGGCCTGCGGACTCAAGGGTCCCAGGTTCGATGCCAGTCAAGGGGATGTACCTTGGTTGCGGGCACATCCTCAGTAGGGGGTGTGCAGGAGGCAGCTGATCGATGTTTCTCTCCATTAGTTTTCTATTGCTAGTGTAACAAATTACCACAAACTCAATGACTTAAAACAAATTTGTTTACTTACATTTCTGAGGGTCAGAAGTCTAAAGTCCCAGTGTCAGTAGAGTTGCATTCTCTGTAGAGGCTTCAGGGAATAATTTTCCTAGCCTTTTTCAGCAACTAGAGGCGCCTATATTCCCTGGTCCACGGCTCCTCCCTAGAATCACTAACCTCTCAAATCCTCACTTACACTGATTGATCCTCCTGGCTCTCTCTGAAAAGGACACTTCTGATTACACTGGGCCCACCTGGATAATCCCGGACAATTCCCTTTAATCTCAAATCTCAAATCTTTACGTTAATCACACCTGCAAATGTCCTTTCTCCTGGTGAGGTAGCACATTCACAGGTTCTAGGCAGTAGGATGTAGCTACTTCTGCAAAGAGTATATGCAGCCTACCATACATTGGAATAAAATTTGAATATACATACACACATATGAACATGTATAACTGTTTATGTATCATATTGCTCAAATAAAGCATTGGATGCATTCAGTTAACTGAGTCGCATTAAACAGTACTAATAGATAAGTATGCTAAAGATAGATAGCCTTTTTGACTTTTTGAGAGTTTACATTCTGCACTATTCTCAAAATCAGCTAGTCTGTAACTGACTATTTTTTTTTTGCCTGTGACAGCCACATTGAAGATGTCCTTATTTGTGCTGGGAGAATTCTCATGTTACATGCACATTAGGTAGTCGGACACATTAGTCACCCTGTGGTATTGATTTAATTTTATTCTATCAAAACTCACTGCATATCGTAGCCCCAGATTTTAACACATCACCAGGTTAAAGTTGCTTCAACAATCTTGTCATTTCAATTTTTCACACTTTTTCATTTGTTTGTTATAGTTACTATCCTATACCACAACACATAACAATAGGTAATACTGTAGAAAAATGTGAAAATGTTACATCAAATTTGTCAGAGTTGGTGTCATGAAGTCACTCTAATCATTTATTTGATAAACTCAATCTATTATATGAACTTTCTACTACTCCTTTTATTTTTAGTGAAAAGGGGCACATTAAACCCCAATACTGATGCTTTTTTCCTTCCAGTCCATCTTGTATTTAAAGATTTCATGGTTTGGCAAACTAGATCCAGGCCAAGTCTGCCCATGGCCACTTGTTTAAATATTGACCAGAACTGCTTTTGCACTATAGTGACAGAGTTCAGTAGCTGCAATGGAGACCTTCTACCTATAAAGCTGAAAATACCTACTATCTGATCCTTTATGGAATAGCTTGATAACCCTTGTTTGAAAGGATTGAAAGCCATCAGTGAGTAGGCAGTGATGTTTTCAAGGAACTTACTTAGATTTATTATACACACTAGAGGCCCAGTGCACAAAAATTTGTGCACTCATGGGAGGGGGGTCCTTCAGCCCAGCCTATGCCCTCTTGCAGTCTGGGACCCCTTGGAGGACGTCCACCTGCTGGTTTAGGCCCGCTCCCTGGGTGATCGGGCCCAAGCTGGCAGTCAGACATCCCTCTGGCCTCCTGGCAGTCCTCGGGGGATGCCCACTTGCCAGCGGGGAGAAGGCCTAAGCTGCAGTTGGACATCCTTAGTGCTGTTGAGGAGGCTGGAGAGGCTCCCACCACCATCGCTGTACTGGCAGCCATCAGCCTGGCTTGTGGCTGAGCAGAGCTCCCCCAGTGGGAGTGCACTGACGACCAGGGGGCAACTCCTGCATTGAGCATCTGCCCCCTGGTGGTCAGTGTGTCATAGTGACCAGTCATTCCTAGTCGTTCTGCTGCTAGGGTCAATTTGTATAATACCTTTTTATTATATAGGATAGAAGCCTAGTGCACGTGTGGGGGCCGGCTGGTTTGCCCTGAAGGGTGTCCTGGATCAGGGTGGAGGTCCTGCTGGGGTGTCTGGCCAGCCTGGGTGAGGGGCTGATGGGTGTATGCAGCTGGTCACACCCCCTCCAGGGTGAGGGTCCCCACTGGGGTGCCTGGCCAGTCTGGGTGAGGGCCTGAGGGCCGTTTTCAGGCTGGTCAAGCCCCCTGAGATGGGAGCTCCCAGCCTCTCTTTTTTTCTTTTATTTTTTTATTCTGGGATTTATTTACCTTCTATAATTGAATGTTTGTAGCCTTGAGTGGAGCTCAGTGCCGGCCAGGGCAGGGCAGGAAGTTTGACTTCCTCCATAACTGGTGCAACCAAGCCTCCTGCTTGCTCCAGCTCCGTGACTGCTGGCTGCCATCTTGGTTGGGTTAATTTGCATATAGTCACTCTGATTGGCTGGTGAGCATGGCCTAAGGCATAGTGAAGGTATGGTCAATTTGCATGTTTATCTTTTATTAGTGTAGATATGCACAATATACTATACATACATATATATAATTCATATCAAATTATAATTTACTGTATCATCACTTGATAACAAGTAGTAAAAACAGTTTAATGTAGTTTAATATGTTCAGTCCAAGTTATCAATCAAGGATATGGAAACATTTTATGTATTCCTGTGTGTACCTCTGCATTCTATATCATTTCATCTCTCAAGATCTGCCCTTGTTCTCTAGGGTTTGATGGAGAACCTGAACATACTTTTTGACTGTTCTGTTTGCTTTATTCTCTAAAACAAGCAATCTTGTTGGTTCATCCAGTCATGTGTGTGTATGTGTGTGTGTCTGGAAATATAGACATTTATTCGTTACTCTGTATTTCCATTGCTATCAATCAAGATCAAGCCAACATTGCCTTTCAACTGTACAATTACTCCTCAATTCTGTGCTCCCATCCCTAATTGTTGGAACAGAAAGCTAATATAAACTTTTTAAAATTCAAAATCAATGTTTTCCTCTGCTTTTGCTAAAATTCTTGACTGATTCTCATTGCTCTTAGGATAAAATATGAAATAATTAACATGGCTTAAAAGCCCCTGAATCTGAAAACTCTTGTTTTATTTTTTTATCCTCACATTTCACTCTCTATGTGCTCACTATAGTCAAGGTAAAATGTTTATCTATCTCATGGAATGATCTAGTCTCTTTTCACCCCTTCAACCCTTATTTCCTCCAGAGCTGCAGGTCTCAGCCTAAATTTCAATGAAGGAAATGTGCATTCTTTAATTGTCCTCAACACAACACATCAAATCACTCCATTGATTTTTCTCATAACATTCTTTTCCTTCACAGTACTTAAGATAATATATAATATTATTTAAATTTCTGTTATTGTTTCATTTAATGTCAGTATCATCCAGTATATACCTCTAGTCGATTAGGAACTTAGTTAACAAGGAAGGAAACCAAATCTGGTCTACTTTATCCATTACTCCATGAGAAGACCTAGCATAGGCACAAGAGCAGGGTTTATTCCATATATAATATAGAGTACTAGAGGCCCGGTGCACGAAATTCTGCACAGGGGCCGGGGGCGGTAGCTCAACCCAGCCTGCACCCTCTCACAGTCCGGGACACCTCAGGGATATTCCTCCCCTGAGGATCATGCCTAAGCTAGCAGTGGAACATTCCTCCCACAGTCTGGGACCCCTTGCTCCTTACCGCTCAGCTCTCTGATCCCTCACGTCAGGCTCCTTACTGCTTAGCTCGGCTTGCGGCTCTTTAGCACTGCTGTGGAGGCAGGAGAGGCTCCTGCCACCACCACTGCGCTGGCCAGCCCTAAGCCCAGCTTCTGGCTGAGCAGTACTCCCCTGTGGGAGTGCACTGACTATCAAGGGGCAGCTCCTGCATTGAGCATCTGCCCCCTGGTGGTCAGTGCGCATCATAGTGACTGGTCATTCTAGTCATTCTACTGTAAAGGTCACTTAAGCTTTTAATATATAGATTCCTTTGACTTGTTAGAGTTACCTAACATTCTTCTAGTTTTCCTACTTCATGCTTGATATTTTGAAAACATTTTTTTATCATTTATAAGTCCTCCATTCTACTTTGGGAGCTTGTCTTCCGCTTAGCTTTTAGCATTGCCTTTTTATTCCAGGTGAACCACTGGCTACTTTGGAAACTCTTACCCCTATTGGCTACTTTATCTATGTTTGTCAGGTGACCCAGTACCATATATTCATGGAATAAAAGATATATTTCCACTCTTTTCTTTTTGAATCAACTGATAGCATGCCTAAATAGCACAACTGAAATTATTTTTCAATTGACTTGTTCGAACAAAAAAACAAAAATCGGGAGGCTATTAGAAGCATGAACAATAGACAGATCAGATACTCTTTCTTCTGATTTTTCCATTTAGTAGAACCAGTCCACACTTGCCAGTCAGTTATAAATGAGAAGAAATGGGAGAGAGAAGGACAAATTATTAAAGTTGAACTGCTAGCTCTGGTAATCACCCAGATGATTGTAAAAAAAAAATGTTACTCTAATTAATACTTGTAGACACAGGCAACATGCATTTAATAATTGCAACACTCCAAAGTAATTCTCCCTGGTTAAAATATGTACCCCAAAGAAAAGCTCATCATTTTAATATACTGCATAGAACATTATTGAATTTTATGATGCATATTTATCTTATGCCAGAAAGCAAACTCAACTAAGGTCAAGGATTTTTATTTGGTTGTGTACCACTGTGTCCAACGTTAGTGCAACAGTGATTTGTACATACTAGATACTTGGTTTAAGTTTTTTGTTGAATTATTGATATTAATTTTATAACATTTAATTTATCTGTTTCATAGGAAGAATCTTTTTAGTTAGAAGAAAAAATAAATCTCATAAAGTCAATAAACAAATCAAACCCCCTTTGCATAACTTGATTACATTATTTCTTACACAAATTATTACAATTTCAAGGAACTTTAAATACATCCCAATTATGAAGCATGAGCCTGTGACACTTATGTAAGATTCTTTTGTTTCTACAAAGTAATATATTCCAGAAATCTATCAGTAAGAATTAAATGTTGCATAATGAAGAAGAGTGTCAACTTTTGTGTAAACTGAACTTTGAGGAGTGTTTTGACTCCCCTTTTTACACCAGGCTCTGGTAGCTTCATCCAGCTCTTTGGGGACTGATGACCAAGACAGGAATTTTCACATCTTCACTCTGGTTTAAATGTTTCTCCGAATCCTTTAAGCAATGGCATTTCAAGTGAAAACTCTTACTCTCACAAATCCTATAAATAAGCCATGCCTATAATGGGCCAATATGATTTGTTGAAAAGTAAAAACATGACTGTTTTGTTTGATTGACACCTAGCTCACCCACTCCGAGGTACAAAAATATGCTTTGCTATTCTCAGAAATTCTCTATTAATGATCCAAAAAGTCCTCAAATGACAGACTCCATGAAAAAGTATGGCCTCTTTCTGCTGAGGTGGGGATAGAAGAGAATTTTAACAGTTGACAATGAACAAAGAAAATGGATTTTAAAATATAAAAAGGTAAAAATCTCCCAGACATACAAATAAGGTACAACGCTAAGATGGAGGCCCTGGACGCTGGTGTGGGACAAAACAGAGGAAGGGCCACGTTGGGAAGTCAGGAATCAGGCAGTTAAAGCCTCTTCTGGCAGGGAATTCTGTTACTCTTTCAGGAACTTTGCCCCAAGCCAAGTCCACCTGTCCTATACTTGACCTGATTTTTTTCTTTTCATATATTTACATATTTAATACCAACAAATAATCCCATATGTAGTGCTTTGTAAAGATTCAAAATTAGGTCATTTTATTTGATTTGTGGGGGAGATGAAGAAAGTACTGGTTAGGAACAAGAAATGGGACAGAAAAAGGCATGTAGTGTGTCCACAACCACCACTGCGGGTGAAGGGAGCTTGATGTTTGAGGAAACTGAGAAACAGGGTAAACCCCACTCCTCTGTTATACCACCAGGGAAAGCCAGGCTGCACGTTTTATATTCCACCTCTCATTAGCAGTCAGTCACGGCTGCTCAGAGGATATTAATTTCCCACTTCTCGGGCCTCACTCCTGGACAGGCATAGAGACCTTCTCTGACTTCAGAGAAAACCTTCTTCTGGAAGTGATGCAGCTACTGGTAGTAGAAAAATGGTAAAGTCTGAGGGAGTTGGTGATGCACTAGGGTATGCTAGTCTATGTTACTAGGAATTATTCAAAATAAAAGTTAAAAATCAACAAGGTGTTTCAATGAAGGCATAGTATTTCTTCATTTAATTAAAGCTTAAGTACATTAAACCAACACCTTGTTTTGTTTCTGAATGACCTCGAATATCTGTGAAAGTGTGAAAGTTGTTTTAGCTCAGAGATACAAATGTTTAACATCAGAATGAATGAATCAATAATTAAAGGAACAACCATTCTTAAATCTTTTAGATATATACTGCAAATTTACCTTCCAGAATATCTTTGCCAAACATCCTTAAATATCCAATTGTAATGAATGAGAATATAGCCTTCCCAATGCTCACAGTGAGTTGTTTATTTTATCCTTGAAAAATTGAGAAGAAAAAAATTAACTGATCATTGTTTTAATTTGATTTTATTTAATTGCTAGTATTTCTTATTGCTGGCATAACAAAGTACCACACATTTTGTAGCTTAAAACAATACAAATTTATTATCTTATGATCCTGAAAGTAAAAGTATAAAATGGGCCATTGTTGCTCAGTGGTTGGACATCGACTCATGACCCAGGAGGTCACAGTTCCAGTTCAGGTCAGAGCATGTGTCTGGATTGTGGGCTCGATCCCCAGGAGGGGGCGTGCAGGAGGCAGCCAATCAATGTTCAAAAAGTTTAAAATGGGTCTCAGTATACTTTAATCAAAATGTCAAAGAGCTGGATCTTCTGGAGGTGTAAGGTAGAGAAAGTTCCCATTGTTTATTTGTTTGTTTTTTCCTAACTTCTAGAGCAGAATTTTTGACCTTTTTAATCTCATGGCACACATAGACTAATTATTAAAATTCTATGGCACACCAAAACATATTTTGTTTTTTGCTGATCTGACAAAAAATAGGTATAATTTTGATTCATTCACATTGGACAGATATTGTGTTGACTGTTGTCATTTTTAAATTTGACAATCTAAGGGAAAAGAGCTCAGTGCCCCTGACTAAATAGTTTTAAAAATTCTTGTGGCTCACTGTTGAAAACTGCTGCTCTAGAGTTACTCACTCAGCCAGCTTCGTTTATGCTTCCACCTTCAAAGCCCTTTCAATCTCACACTGCATATCACTTTGACTCTTCTGCTTTCCTCTTCAGCTTCTAAGGACTCCTGTGATTATATTAGGCCTACCCATAAATCCAGGATAATCTCTTTATTTTAGCTATTTTATTGGCTAGTGAGCAACCTTGATTTCCCCTGGCCTTTGCAGGAGAGGCAAAACTTTACCTCTACCCTCTTAGTATCTTTGGTTGGGGCTGATAATTAAACTGACAAACAGGTTAAGAAGGGAAAGGCACATGAATTAATTTACCAGTAAGTTTTATGACATAGAAGCCTTCATAAGGAAATAAAGACTTAAAGAAGTGGCAAAACTTAAGCGCTTAAGTATGGGGTTGAACAAAGAGAGGCAATGGTGTAAAAGCAAACATGTGGGGAGTCTGAAGGATGACAAGCTTTATTTTAACAAGGTGCATCTGTACAAACATTCCTTGGCTTTCACTCCCAGTCTCTAGTGGAAAAATGTTCCTTTCATCCTGGTATAGGGTCGCCTTTCACACAAGAGTTTTATCTCCTTTTTTCAGAAAGAAAAGGTAGGAATCAGAGCACCCTTCTTGAACCTGCTATATTCAAAGTGCCTTTAGCTCCAAGTAATCCTTATGCAAAAGGGACATATTTCTGAATGGCATATTTTATCACCCGTCACCCTGTAGCGCAACATATGGACTGGTGTCAGAGGTTATAATACGAACATTTTGGGGAAGGCCATTATTCTCCTTACCGATATGAGCAAAGCTGAATATTTTGCACATTTTACTCTTAATTTGTACTTATTTTTCTGTGAATGCTTTTTTCATGATTTTTGTTATTTTATTAGGGAGTTCATATTTTTCTCTTGTTTTCTAAATTTACCTTTATTTCTTTATATTTTGTATATGGTAGCGTTGTTTGCAAGTTCATTAAGGATATATATACTGTGTCTTTTATTTTGTTTTCAATTCTTCTGCTATTTGATAAACAATGGTCACTTAAAAATATACTGAAAAATTAAAAATATATATGATCAGATTCACAGACTTTCTTAGCTAAGATATAACAAGCTTCACAGATACTTTCAGAAACAATACCAAATCACACAGAAACTATGTGGTGTGATATCTTTGTATCATGATTATGTAAATAAGACATGGTGAGAGTGCATTTGAATAACACTATTTAAGTGTTAAGCTGAGAAGTTGAAGGAAAAATGAATTATACATTTTCCAAAATAGGCATTTTTTGAAGTGAAAATTATAATTCTTAGTTAATTTTGTTTTAATTTGAAATTGTTTTAGTTCCATAAGAATTTATTTTAGGAATTACAAAAACTAAGTAATTTAATATGTATACATTTTCAATTTAGAATTTTATTTTTGGAAAGTACTCTGCTCTATATAGAGCAATAATATCAAAAATACATCTTGAGCTTTGGCTGGTGTGGCTCAATTGGGTGAGCATTGTCCCATGCACAGGAAGTTTCCCGTTTGATTCCTGGTCAGAGCACATGCCTGGTTGGTGACTCAATCACTGGTGGGGGGCATGTAGGTGGCAACTTATCAATGTTTCTCTTCCATGGATCTTTCTCTGTCTTCCTATCTCTCTCTCTTTGTCTCTCTCTCTGTCAATAAAAAATCATTAAAAATACATCTTTATTTCAATCACATCATTTTGCAAGATTACATGTTATATCTAACTTTGCCCCAGTTATTTCTATTATGATTCATAAATTCCATTTATTAAATTATTCATATTCTCTCCAATTAAATTAGTCAAAAATATAAAGCTACACCACAGCTATCCTTTACTTTTACACTTCTTGAGTTGAGTTAATTTTGTTAATCTCAGTATATTTATTCTCTGTGTGATTTAAAAGAATGGTCATGATTATCCTCAGATTTGAAAATGAATGGAATTACTAAATAATTTAATTGATTAATGTGTACATTCAAAATATGATCTATGTGATTATTTATTATTTTTGGAATATAGAAATGACAAATGTTTCAGAAAATTTCTCTGAATGAGAAGTTAAATGTGATTTTAACTAGATTTGTGTGTGTGTGCACACACACATGCACAAATAGAAAAAATCTATGCACAGATATATTGTATTTTCATGATAAATTTAAAAGCTTGATTGAATGAATCCATTTAACAAACATTT
>NW_006292782.1:47515-48786 GCF_000327345.1 Myotis davidii
GAATAAAATCTTGGAGGCTAAAAAGCATGGTACTAAACAATGATTGGGTTACCAAAGAGATCAAAGAAGAAATAAAAAAAATCCTGGAAACAAATTATAATGAAAACACAGCAATCCAAAATCTATGGAACACAATGAAAGCAGTCCTAAGATGGAAGGTCATATCTCTATAGGCCTATCTCAAAAAATAAGAAAAAATGGTAATAAATTACCTAACTTTGCAACTTAAAAAATTAGAGAGCAACAAGAAAAGCCCACAATAACCAGAGGAAGGAAATAATAAAGATCAGAGCAGAAATAAATGACACAGAGACCAAAAAATAAAAAAATACAAAAGATCAATGAAACCATGGTTCTTTGAAAGGATAAACAAGATTGAAGAACCTCTAGCCAGGCTCACCAAGAAACAAAGAGAGAGTACCCAAATACACAAAATCAGAAATGAAAGAGGTGAAGTAACAACTGACCCAACTAATGTACAAAGGATTGTCAAAAAATACTATGAACAGCTCTACTCCAACAAACTGGACAACTTTGACGAAATGGACATATTCCTAACAAAATACAAGCTTTCAAAACTCAATCATGAAGAATAAAAAACCTGAGTAGGCTGATAACTACTGATGAAATTGAAACAGTAATCAAAAAGCTTCCAGCAAACAAAAGCCCTGGACCAGATGGCTTCACAGGGGAGTTTTACTGAACATTCAAAGAACTAAAACCAATCGTTAGACTATTCCAAAATATTCAAGAGGAAGGCACACTTCCATGCTCTTTCTATGAAGTCAGGATTATCCTAATCCCAAAACCAGATAAAGACACTGCAAAGAAAGAGAATTGCAGGCTAATATCCCTGATGAACATAGATGTTAAAATCCTCAACAAAATTCTAGGGAAGTGGATCTAGCAGTACATTAGAAAAATCATACACCGTGACCAAGTGGGATTTATTCCAGGGATGCAAGCCTGATACAATATCTGCAAATCAATAGACGTGATACATCACATAAACAAATTAAGAGACAAAAATCGCATAATCACATCAACTGATGCAGAAAAGGCATTTGACAAATTCCACACCCTTTTCTGATAAAAAAGCTCAGCAAAGTGGGAATGGAGGGATCATACCTTAACATAATAAAAGCCTTATATGACAAACCTACAGCCAACGTCATACTCAATGGGCAAAACTAAAACCATTTCCCCTAAGAACAGGAACAATACAGGGATACCTGCTTTCACCACTCCTGTTTGACATAGTACTGGAAGGG
>NW_006292782.1:48845-63952 GCF_000327345.1 Myotis davidii
GAAAAATAGACAAATGGAACAGAAGAGAGAGCCAAGAAATCGACCCAAGCCATTATGCTGAATTAATATTTGACAAAGGAAGCAAGAGCATACAATGGAGGAGTTAAGACTGTCTCTCCAATAAATGGTGTTGGGAAAATTGGACAGATACATGCAAAAAATGGGGATGCAAGCCTGATACAATATCTGCAAATCAATAGACGTGATACATCACATAAACAAATTAAGAGACAAAAATCGCATAATCACATCAACTGATGCAGAAAAGGCATTTGACAAATTCCACACCCTTTTCTGATAAAAAAGCTCAGCAAAGTGGGAATGGAGGGATCATACCTTAACATAATAAAAGCCTTATATGACAAACCTACAGCCAACGTCATACTCAATGGGCAAAACTAAAACCATTTCCCCTAAGAACAGGAACAATACAGGGATACCTGCTTTCACCACTCCTGTTTGACATAGTACTGGAAGTACTAGGCACAGCATTCAGACAAAAATAAGAAATAAAAGGCATTCAAATTGGAAAAGAAGACATAAAACTGTCATTATCCACAGATGACATGGTACTGTACATAGAAAACACTAAAGACTCTATCAAAAATTATTAGACTTAATAAATGAATTCAGCAATGTAGCAGGATACAAAATTAATGCAAAAGAACTCTAGGGCATTTTTATACACCAATAGTGAACTTACAGAAAGAGATTAAAAAAAAAAAAAGAAACAATCCTATTAACTATTGCACCAAAAAAAACCCAAAATAAGATACCTAGGAATAAACTTAACAAAGGAGGTAAAAGAGCTGTACTCAGAAAACTATAGGGTACTGAAAAAAGAAATAGAGGAAGACATAAACAGATGGAAGAACATACTGTGTTCATGGATTGGTAGAATCAACATCATTAAAATGTCCATACTATCCAAACAATCTGTAGATTCAATGCACTCTTCATTAAAATACCAATGACATATTTCACAGATGTAGAACAAACTTTCCAAAAACTTATCTGGAATAAAAAGGACCCTGAATAGCTGCAGCAATCCTGAGAAAGAACAAAGTTGGAAGAATCTCAATACCAGATATCAAGCTGTATTATCAAAGGCCGCTGTTATCAAAACTGCCTGGTACTGGCACAAGAACAGACATATAAATCAATGAAATAGAATGTAGAACCCAGAAATTGACCCAAACAACTATGCTCAATTAATATTTGACAAAGGAGGCAAGAATAAACAATGGAGTCAAGACAGTCTCTTCAATAAATGGTGTTGGGAAAATTGGACAGGTACATGCAAAAAAAATGAAACTAGACCTCAAAATGGATAAAAAGGCTTAAATGTAAGTTGTCAGCAAAACATCAATAAAGCCCACTGCATGGGAGAACATATTTTCCAATGTTATCTTCAATAAAGGTTTAATCTCCAGCATTTACAGGGAACTCATATAGCTTAACAAGAGGAAGATAAACAACCCAATCAAAAAAATGGACAACTGACCTAAATAGATGTTTTTTAAAAGAGGACATCAGAGAGGCCAAGAGACACATGAAAACATCCTCAAAGTCACTAATCAGCTGAGAGACGCAAATCACAACTACAATGAGGTACCATCCCACACCTGTCAGAATGGCTATCACAGCAAATCAACAAATGATAAGTGCTGGCGAGAATGCAGAGAAAAAGGAACCCTTGTGCACTGTTGGTGGGAATGCAGACTGGTGCAGCCACTGTGGAGAACAGTATGGAGTTTCCTCAGAAATCTAAAAATGGAACTTCCATTTTACCCAGTGGTCCCACTTATCGGAATGTATCCCAAGAAACCAGAAACACCAATATGAACAATATAAGCTGATGAATAGAAACAGATCCAGAGACAGAGAAGCATTGATCATACTGTGAAACCTCAGAGGGAAGGTAGGGGTAAGGGGGAGAGATCAACCAAAGAACTTGTATGAATGCATATAAGCATAACCAATGAACACAGACAACAGTGGGGTGAGAGCATGAACGGCGGGGTGGTGGCAATGAGGGAATAAGGACACATATATAATACCTTTATCAATAAAAAATGACTTAAAAGGTATCATTTTAGGAAAAAGGTAAGACAGGACATTAATAAGGGGATATCTGAGGAGAGCAAAGGGGAGGCAAGGATTAGAGAAATATGAAAGATTTAGGAAATGAATATATGATAACACTGCTAGTTAAAAGGAAGATATAGAAAGAATGACAGATCTATTTTAAATCGTTGTCATTGTCAGCTTCATCATCATCATAATTGCTATTAATAATTTTTGATTGATGAGTAGACAAGATGGAATAAATTATTGTTTTTATTAACTGATTTGAATAGTGAGCTAGTCCTTTAGGTGGAGATGGCTAGTTAGGAAATTGAAAATACTATCTACCTTAAATTAGGCATCTAATAATATATTTGGCCATTTTTTGTATATAATAATAATAGTTACATAACATTTTGGGAATAGACATAATTATTTAGGGAGTGTAAACCAAAAAATCAGTGTTAGAAACAGAGCTCTTAAGAATTTTTGTATATTTCGTGGAGCAAGTGGTGGTGGTGATACATGAAGAGTTAAAAGATGAAGAGAGCCAAGTACATAATCTTTTTTGAAATTTAACAATAAAATTTGAAAATCCTATATAATAAAAGATAAACATGTAATTTGACCATCCTTTGATACACTCACCAGCCAGTCAGAACTGAGCATGCAAATTAACCTGACAAAAATGGTGGGTTAATTTACATACACAGGAGTCAGGCGGACAGCAGAGCGGAAAAGCAGGTGGAGAGTGGAGCAGCTTGGGGAAATTGGCTCCCCAAGACACCAGACAGAGAGCAGAGAGGGAGAGCTGGAAGCTTGGAGTACTTGGCAGAGTGGGAGGCCATGGGAAGGAGACAGCAGGAAGGGAAAACCAAGATCACAGGGAGCACCAGAAATTCTGGGAATAGTAGTTCTGGTGGCAGCCTCAGGACCAGAAGTGGAAGCCCAGAGCATGGGGAGCACCAGGAATGCTGGGAATCGTAGTTCTGGTGGCAGCACTAGAACAAAGTGAGGCTTGAGCAAGTTACTGTTGTGGTGGGGGATAGAGGGAAAGTGAAGGTGAGAGACATAAGTAAAATCAGAGTGAATAGGAAAAGTTAAAGGGAAGATATCCTAAAACTTCCAGAAAATCTCCACCAATGAAGCAAAGAGAAAAAAGATGCCTCTATTATTCTGTGAGCAATAAACCAAACTGAGTTGGAGTCTCAGACAATTCGCTCATATGATTGCAAAGACAGACAGAAACTCCCAGACTGGAGAGGGCTTCCCTGAGGGGTCCCAGATTGGAGAGGGTGCATGTCAGGATGAGGGACCCTCATACCCCCCAGTGCACCAATGTCATGCACTGGGCCTCTAGTTAATTAATAATAGTTTGCAGACTGGTGTAGACTATTGTTATTGTTGTTGTTAAGGATTAAAGTTTCTTGAGTATATAAGTAACCTGAGAAGGAGGAATTAGTGGAGAAGGACAAATTGTAGATACACAAGAGAGGGGTATGACCAATAAATCAAACTCCAAAAGGGAGAACATCAAAGGAATCAAAATTTATTTTTCAGTTTCACAAATACTAACTTCAAGTTTACAATTTAAATGCTTCCTATTTTTCAATGTTCATCTCATATAAAAATCTGCATTTCTGTCCTTGACAAATTCCAATAACTGATTATGTCAAAGCATCTTGTTTTTCATTATGTATGTTTATACTGTAGTAATCTATGTATAATACCAATCATTGCTACAAATAAACTATGTTCCATGCTTCTCAAGTACAAATGGGGATAAGAATATAACAACAGATAAATTAGCAAAATGTCTTAGTTTTTATTTGCATTTCTTTAATTGCTAGTGAGGTTGAATATATTTTCATATATTCATTAGCTGTTTGCATGTCTTTTTGGGAGAGGTGTCTGCTCAGGTCCTTTTTTTCCATATTGATTACAGAGGTAGTGAATGAATAAGAGATAGAAACATCAATGATGAAAGAGAATCATTGAATGGCTGCCTCACCCCACATTGAGGATGGATTGAGCCCTGACCCTGGTTCATGGGTTGATGCTCAACAACTGAGCCATGCTGGCTGGGCAATTACCCAGTTTTTAATTTGCCCTTCTAAGGAGTGTTCCTGGAAGTTCTTCCTTTGTTTGGAATTTAATCACATAGATGGAAAATGATGTCTTTTAGAACCTGAATAATGGTTCCATAACTGTAAAAGCCAGAAGGATGGACATTGGATAGGAAACTTAAAGCCTGCCACACAACAAATCTATTTGCTCCTTTGAGACTACAGTCAGCCTGTTAAGTTGTGAAATTCTACTATTTCTCTTTATATCCCTAGCACCTGGCAAGGTATATCAATATATGGATGAATAACAATTAAGGAATGAGAATAAACAACCTTATCTTTTTGGAAACTGGTTTTAGGCTAGACAAACTGGTTTGCATGTTTGGTGTTGAGTTTTGAGTTCTTTATATATTTTGGAAATTAAACCTTTGTCAGAGCTGCTGTTTGCATATATCAACTCCCATTTGGTTGGCTGCTTTTCTGTTTGTTGTCAGTTTCTTTTGCTGTGCAGAAGCTTTTTAGTTTTATATAATATCATTCATTTTTCCCCTTTATTGATTAAGGTATTACAAATGTGTCCTTATCCCCCCATTGTCCCCCATCACCCTACTCATGACCTTACCCCCCAGTGTCTGTATCCATTGGTTATGCTTATATGCATTCATACAAGTCCTTTCATTCATTTATTTTTGCCTTTACTTCACTTGTCTTTGGAATCAAGTTCATAAAATGTTCTTTATAACCAAATTCCATAAGTTTGGTATCCATATTTTCTTTATGTAACTCATTGTTTTGGGTCTTATATTTAGATCTTTGATGCATTTTGAATTAATTTTTGAAAGCTAATTTTTAAGACAATTTCAGCAGTTTTTCTGGAGAGGGGGTCCACAAAGTTCTTCACACGCTCCTGGTATTAGTATATCCTTATTTTGACTATACATATGGCTATCCAAGTGTATATATACTTCAAATTATGAAAAGAAATTATTAAATATTAGAGCATGTTCTGCTACTGCAGTTATACTTTAATAAAATTTATGTTTAATATCTTAAATTGTGAACTTAAGAGGAAAAGTAAAGAACATATTTCAAAAGTACCAAAGTAGCACTCTATTAGTAGTTTAAATAGTAACAATTAAAGAATTTCACATCATTTTATTGTGGAATTAAATGGATGAACTTTGATGCCCCTGTTTTGCCAAATGTGTGTGATGCTGTTGCTATGTTACTGGAACATGTTATTTTCATATCCCAGATTATATGTCAAGATGTCAAGTGTGGGACCAGAATTTGTGGTGCTGAATTTTGTATAACTCAAGAGTGCTCTTTAAGAAAACCATCTAAAAATATCATATATTGTAAACTTTGCAAATATGTTTGCTATTTATCTGTGAGAAATCTATGACCATGTAAACACTACTGAAGCCTGAGCTTTATTAACTCTGGTCATACTGCCTCTGCCGGGAAGAATTGCTGGGATTATCTTTTGTACCAGGACTCCCTTTCTAATGCTCGGTGTTTTCTGAAAATGTTGACCACTTGGGAGCAGCTAATATTATGATTTTCAGTGGTGCTCTGTGAAAGACATAAACAAGAAACATAATTCTGTGACATCTTTAATTTACCACTATTCCAGTATTGCATTTGGTAAAGACATAAATGAGAAACTTACTTATGTGACATCTTTGATTCATCAACATCTAAATGAATTCATTTGAATAATATTATTCGTATATAAAGACTAAATAATTTTCAGTTGTGTTATGGTGGTCGGGAAATCATTTAACATGATTTCTTTTAAACTAACCTAGTGTGTCATTCTTCTCCAGGGGAAATTAAATTTTTATTAAAGGTTTAGAACTCTTTAGTGTGATATATACCTTTATAATATGGTGAAAATTACCTAATTAAAAATATATAGCATTTAAAATCATTGAGAACTATAGGACTAAGGCCCAAAACGTAAGAACATTTTGAAAATGAGAGAAAATGTATAACCAAAATAGATAGGATTACCCATTAATGCAAAATAAGGAGTTTGAAAAATTCCAAAGAGGAAAAATAGGATCTGTTGATTATGTTTCAGGGTAGTACAGGAAGGAAAACTGATAAAAGGATATTTCTTTGAATTTAATGACTCACAAAAAGCATAATGTTGTCAAGCAAACACCATTATGTAGTGTCTGAAAAGTCAAATAAGTCAATCTGACACATGAAATAAAATAAAATTCTATTTATAAATATATCGCTAGTTACTTTTGCCAGGCTCTCTGCTAGTTGTGGTTTGCCTGCAATAAAGTCCTGTGAGGCAAAGGGTTAGCCTTTTCCTCTGACTGAAACACTAGGATATAGTTCTTCTCTGAAAGATGCATGTATGGTTTCTTAAAAAGTCTAATGTATCATTTCTAAAGAAATATGTATATTGTTTCTTTTTTCTGTTTGAACTTCTCCCTTTTTCACTGAGCAGCATAACATAAGACAGCAATGGTTCTCCACTATAAAAAACAGATCATGTTTTTCCTGTGGACCTATTAGGATATTAAACATATGTATTCTCTGAGAAATAGTTTAAATAGAAAGTTTGATTATACTTCCCCTTGTCTGTTTTTAATCAAGTGCCCCCAGCAGGAAAGTTACATTCAAGCAGTGTGTGTGTTATCTATAAATATATAAAACCCTAAGCGACCAGAACAAGGGGAATGACCAGGTTGACCAGTCACTATGTCTCCCACTGTTGGGGGCGGGGCCAGCTGGCCAACCTTCTGAGGCCCCTCCCCCTGGCAGGCCCCACCCCAATGGCCCCAATAGGGGCAGGGCTGGCTGGACCCCACTCATGTGCAGATTTGTGCACCAGGCCTCTAGTAAGTTATAATACTCTTTGTTGGATATATTTAGTTTTTTCAAATTTTTATTTAAATTTTGCTATTACTTGCTGTGTGACCTTAGCCAAAGTACTTAATGATTCCAGTTTTTATTTTTATTAAATAAAAAAAATTCTATATATTTGTCAATGTGTTTGAGCATTTTTTAATATATAGATGGCAATGCAGGACTTAAGTGTAAATGATATTTATTTATGTGGAACCTATGGAGTTGCACCATTATATAAGCTCTTGAGTAACTTGACAGCATGGTAATGAGTCCAAACTTTTATGTCAAGTTGCCTTGGGTTTGAAATTTAGCTCCAATATTTATTAAATCTGTGATTTTGAAAAAGTCAATTAACCTTAATGTTTTTGTATAAAATATGGGCATGAAAACAGGTATTGTAAGGATTAAGTAAGCTTAATTATGAGAGTTCAATTAAAAGTCACTAGTTCTTCATTACACCCTATACTCTACATTAAAAAATCCCTTAAAATACAGGTTTTTCTTTATTTTAGAGCATATTGATTATAGGGAAGAACAAAGAGAGAATGAAAATGACTATTTTTCTTTTTTTAGAATTTTCGATCTTATCTTTCTCGTCTAAAAGATTTTGCATGAAACATTTCTTGCTACAACAAACAACCTGCTAAAACACCTCAGAGTATACTTATAAGCTCCCATATTCATGATCTCTTTGGAAGCAAAAATAACTTCGAATATAATCATCTATTCCTTAGGGGAGAGATTCTACATAGATATCCGCCCCCCGCCACCCCCTCCTCCCAATTTTTTTCTTTTCTATGAGTCATTTTGTAAAAACTCACAATCATCTATTCCTTAGGGGAGAGATTCTACATAAATATCCCCCCCCCGCCACCCCCTCCTCCCAATTTTTTTTCTTTTCTATGAGACATTTTGTAAAAACTCACCTTTTCGCTACAAGTAGATGCTATTGAAAATATTAAAACACTATCAATAGGGTCATGATGTATTTAAGATAAGTGCTAAAAATTAGAATGGAATTGTGATAATTAACTTAATAGTATCTGCCTCTATAATTCCTCAGTGATCACCATAGAAATTTTCTAGCTTGGAGCCACAGGAAACTGCTTTTTAGTCTTAGAAATACAATAACTATTCTTAGAATTTTAAGGAAAGATGTCACTCAACTATCAATAGGGTCATGATGTATTTAAGATAAGTGCTAAAAATTAGAATGGAATTGTGATAATTAACTTAATAGTATCTGCCTCTATAATTCCTCAGTGATCACCATAGAAATTTTCTAGCTTGGAGCCACAGGAAACTGCTTTTTAGTCTTAGAAATACAATAACTATTCTTAGAATTTTAAGGAAAGATGTCACTCAACTCTGTATGTCATATTATGTTCTCAGGCACAGAATTCTTTAATAACTTATATCTGGCTCATACTACTTATACTTCACATCTTGCATATTTGCTTTAATTTTAAACTTCAATGCAAAGCAATGTTACATCAATATTTAGAGTGTCGATGATAGGCGATGGCTATAGCTCAATCTTGCATCAAGAAGTTTTGACATTTGATGGGGACCAAATAAAATCAATGTCAACACATAGCTCTCTAACAAATGACATGATAAATCCTTTGCAGAATAATTAGCAACGCTTTCCATTCATCACTGAAAAGACATGCATTTCCTTGTAAGCTGTTTTGGTTGTGAATCTAATAATGTGTGGTCTAGGTTCATATTTAGTTAATTTCTAGTCAGTGACAAGAGAGACAGCTAAAGAGAATGTTGTATTTCCTGACATAGATGAGGGAGTAATTTAATTTCCATATTCTAACCTAATCTGAACTCATATGGGAACATAATCTTGAACATTAAAGGAAAAAAAAGCCCTTCGAACTAATCCACTACATTTCTTAGCATAATTATGTGAAAACAACAATGATGTCAAAACAGATTGAGATTTAAAAAAGGTTCACTAAGGAGAAAAACATTCCTGGGTATTTTCCAGGAATGATGGTTGAAGATGGTTATGAAAGAGAGAGGAAAAAAGAAGAAATCTTCCTGAATATAATGCAAGGTAATTAACTCAGTTTCACTAGGAATCTCCTTCTTCATTCAAGCCAATATCCATATAGCATACATGTACCCTCATGCCTTTTAGAACACAGTCCTAAGGTTCCAAGAATTGTAGCAGTGAAATGAAATGAGATGTATGAAATGCATATAGAAATATGAAGCTTAAAAGGGTAAAGGAATTAAATCATTTTAAGGCTTATTCCATTTTAAAGTCAGGTAAAATGACCTCTCTGGACTCCATTTCTGCTCTTTGCATTTCCTATTAGAAGGCCTATTCTTTAAGAAGGCCTACAATTTTAATAGTAATTTAAAATAATTCCACTTAACATTAAAAAAAGTTTTTCATTAAAATGGATTTTTCTCTAAATGCTTCTCATATATTTGTTCTCTTTAATTCTGCAATGCATGCTTAATTTCATCTTTTATATTCAGGAATATTTTTCCACAATCCAGGAACAATTATATCACCATTAAAAATAGTTGTAATAACAATATATTATTATTATACTAAATATGTTCATTAATGTATTAAGAAAACAAAATTATGATTTTCTACTACAATTTAATTTTAAGTAGTAAACAATGGGGTTATTATTACATGATACCTATTTGAGATACAGTTTATTACATTAATAACTATTCTCAAAAATGTTTTCTCTCATACACAGACAAATCTATATTAGTATATAATTTCAAAAAAGAAACAATTAATATTATAGGCTAGTTTACCAAATTTTAATAAGTGATCCAAAGTATCACACAGCACCTGCCTTAAAATCAGAGCTATACTTCTGTGCTTTGTTTTACTGAAATTATATTGAATGTGAAGATACTACTGAGAAAACCCAAATAAATTTGTGCTGGAAATTTGAGTTGCTGAATATCAAATCATTATATAATATTGGTACACAAGTCACTTCTATCACATAAAGTAAATTTTATCAAAGAAGACTATGAAGAGTATGTAAGATGTGATTAAGTGATTTTTGAACCAGGCATTTGATATTAAAACTTAAACAAGTTATTTATTGGATTGTCTAATAATTATAGCATGCTATTTTTCCTACTTGGATTTAGTATAGGTGCTAATCTAAGCATGTTTACAATAGATCACTACATTTTTTTTATGCAGCCCACACTCTAATTAGCACATTCTAATTTCTAGTTTACAAGAAAGCACAAGTAGTATACGGTTTAAAATATTTTATTGTTAACAATTAAGCTGTATGCCTCCCTGTAAGAAAAAAATTAAATCTTTCTTTGCTTTGATTCAGCTTTGCTCTCTGACTTCTTATTTTTATTGGATCATTAAATAACTAAACAAGATGAAATGAGTTACATAATTTTATTATAAATTAAAAACAGTTTTTAGGAACTTTCCTGAGCACTGGAATGTTCTCCTTGTGTCAAATCTACTGAACTTGTTAGTCTCTATTTTTTTCATCTCTAATATTTAAGTCAAATATGTATTGTGGTGTATATGCTTATAGTACTGGGATATATTTGTTTATATTTTCTTTTTGAAATATTTTTAATGTCCTAAGACTGCCTCACTTTAAAAAGATATCTACTATTGCCCCAACAGGTCCAGGCTGCGAACTCAATCCACAATAGGGGGCATGCAGGAGACAGCCAATCAATGATTCTCTCTCATCGTTGACGTTTCTCTCTCCCTCCCTCTCCCTTCCTCTCTGAAATCAATAAAAATATATTTTAAAAAATCTACTATAATTTGAATTACTATAATCATCAAATATGAAGAATAAGCCTATGAGTTATATCATTTTCTAGCACAAGAAGGATCAAGGGTTTATACAGAACACATAGTTAAATTTTAATCTCAGATAAATAACGACAATTTTAATATAAGTATGTTCCAAATATTAAATGGAATTTACTTGTATTAAAATTTTATTTTTACATAAAAGTTAATTTTAACTGGTGTCTGCCATTTTTATTTGCTAAATCTGGCAAATTTACTTACAAAAAACATCAAAGATTATTTCTACGTCAGGTTTTCCTCTCAGCTGGTCAATGGTTGCCCTTATGGTATTATGTCCCTAGAATGTCCTGGCTTAAGAGTCAGTGTGCATGAGTAGGTTCTCAGAGGTATTTCATTGCACAAGCCCCGGAGTAGAAGAGGCATATAACATAGCTGAAAACAATTCAGTCAAGTGACAACTATACACAATTGACACAACCACCCTAGCAGTAACAATGGGGAACAGAACTGGTGAGCTTGAGTACAAGGCTCTGTCACTCAGAGGTTTTAAACTTCAATTCCTACATTATGTGGGTCAGATTTCTAGCAAGAGGCCTTTCCCTCTCATGTCCCAGTTAAGTGGCAAGTTTATATAATATACTAGAGGCCCGGTGCACAAAATTCGTGCATGGGGTGGGGGGTTGTCCCTCAGCCCAGCCTGCACCCTCTCCAATCTGGGACCTCTGTGGACCCCCCAACTGCCATCCCCTTCAGGCCTGGTACCCTCAACTGCCCTTCCCTGCAGTCTTGGTCCCTCCAACTGCCCTTCCCTGCCTGCCATCTTGTGGTGGCCATCTTGTGACCACATGGGGGCAGCCATCTTGTACGAGGATGTGACAGTTAATTTGCATATTACCTCTTTATTATATAGGACTAGAGTCCCAGTGAATGACATTTGTGCACTTGCAGGGACCCCTCTCGCAGTCCGAGAGCCCTCGGGGAATGTTTGACTGATGGCTTAGGCCTGCAGACAAACATCCTCAGTGCTTCTGCAGAGGCAGGAGAGGCTCCTGCTACTGCCGCAATGCTCACCAGCCAAAAGCCGGGCTCAGGGCTTCTGGCTGAGTGGCACTCCCTCTGTGGGAGTGCACTGATTACCAGGAGGAAGGTCCTGCATTGAGTGTCTGCCCCCTCGTGGTCAGTGAGCGTCATAGCGACTGGTCATTCAGCCGTTCTATGGATTTACATATTAGCCTTTTATTATATAGGATTCCCTGACACAATCACAGAAATTTCTAGGTGCACTGATAGACTACACAATGTTTTACATTTCCTAGCTTTATGAAGGGGTCTCTGTTCTAGCTCCCTGAGATATGGCATTATTTTTTTAATCCAACCACCTGTAACAAATGAGAGAACAATTAGATGCTTATCAGGTCTGTGTGCCTGCTGGCTTCAACTCTCTTCCACTTCTGTGACTTGGAGTTAACTTTCTCTTTCTTTCTGCTGATGGAGACTGAGTAAATCTTTTTATATGTAAAGTGTTTTCCTGGTAGGGACATTTTTTCATATATATATATATCTAAAATGGGAAAGGTATCCTTTCCCGTTTTAGCTCCATCTTTCATACTATCAAGAACACTCATCTTTATTTCTAGTCTTGGTTGTTATCCAAGGGTCCAAGAGAAAGGCCTTGAGTTGACACGCAGTGCTTTGTTATAGTAGCTTTGGAAAACATGCATTTCCAAAGACTGTTGTATCTGATGGCCCACTTGCCTTACTACCGGAGCTCAAACCCATTTCCTGATGGCTCTAGAACTCTCAGATTCTCTCAACGTTACAGAGGAGACTTTAATAATAATATGTTACTTTTAGCTTTTCTGGCTAAAAATGTTTGGGTGCAATTGCCCAGAATATTCATTCTGTCCTTGCTGGGTGGCTCAGTTGGTTGGTGCACCTGAAGGTTACAGGTTTGATTCCTGGTCAGGACACATACCTAGTTTGTGGGTTGGATCCCTTCTTCGGGCACTTGCAGGAAACAACAGATGGATGTTTCACTCTCATCTCTCTCTCTCTCTCTCTCTCTCTCAAATCAGTGAAAATATATTCCTGGGTGAAGATTAAAGAAAAAAAGATTATTCATTCTACTTAAAGGTGTCAGAGCAAGAAAAATGTGCCTGTTCCAAAAATTAAGAAATGTAGCTTTACTTCACATAGAGAAAGCCTCACTCAGGGCCTTAGGAGTTCCTTTTCCCTGGGCCTTCTCTCCTACTGCCTTTACTAACTCTCCATCCTTTATAGCATCAGTGTCTATTCTGTTAGTCAGTATGGGAAGGTAAATGTGGATCATTACATTCTTTATAGTGACTACACAAAGACAGTGAGGGTCATTTTGCTAATACTAGTAATCTTTTATGACATATTGTTGGTGATTGCATTGCTAAAATCCAGCCTCTGCCAGTGGACAATGGGAAGGCAAAAATCACGTGTTGTATACATGTGTGTATACACACACATAAATACATATATGTACATGTCAATACATATGAAATGCATATACATATGCAGCTAAAGATGTATAAATGATATGATACAGCTTTTGAAATGTATTATTTTTATCACTTTGAATTTGCTATCTCCATATCATTTGTTTTCAACTCAGAAATATTTAAAATTTTTCATAAATATTTTTCTTGTCAAAAATTTTTGTTTTAGCCAATATATTGCTGAGCTAAAGAAATTCTAGATCTTCATGAATATATTTAATATAATTTTAATGTTGGAAAGAGACTAACTCCTAAAAAGAAGTGTCTGGCCCTAGCTGGTTTGGCTCAGTGGATAGAGCATCAGCCTGTGGACTGAAGAGTCCTTGGTTTGATTCCGCCCTGTGGTAAGGGCACATGGTGGGTTGCTGACTTGATCCCCAGTAGGGGGCATGCAGGAAGCAGCTGATCAATGACTCTCATCATTGATGTTTCTATCTCTCTCTCCCACTCTCTTCCTCTCTGCAATAAATAAAAATATACATTTAAAAAAAATGTCTGTTCTCTTCTACCACTTGACCTGGGACCTATAACAGCAGCTAAATGACTAACGCTCAGGACTGAAATATTATCTAAAATAAGAAGACGGGTGATATTTATCACCTTTATCATCTCATAAGTGTTAATTGCTCAAAGGTGTTTAAAAAGCAAGGAATGACAGTTCTTATGGAACATTGAAGTTGAGAGGCAATAAGCACTTCTCGCTTCCTAAATTATCATGCATGAAGTTGGAGATATAATTATGTTGTTTCTCTTTAGTCTCTCTCTCTCTCTCTCTCTCTCTCTCACACACACACTTTGCACTCTCTCTCTCTCTCTTATTAAATCACATCAAGGTGATAAGAAAAGACAACACACCACACACTCTCTCTCTCTCTCTCACACACACACACACACACACTTTGCAGAAGGCAAATAATATTTTCATATCTCAAGCTCCAGAAAGTAAGGCCTAATAGAAGTGAGAGTAGAAATGAGAAAAGTATGTGGTTTACAGCTGGAATTGAAAGAACTGTTAACAGATGGGATATCATTTTGAGGGGGAAAAATAGTTGAGTATATATTCTCTTTTTTAATTAAACGGAGAATCAAAACAGCGGTAGGTTCCTTTGTTGAGTAGTGCCTATCAAAGGAAGGATATTGTGGGAATTCACATGCTTAGTTTTGAATATAAAAAATGACTCAAAAATAAAAAGTGCACTGTAAAGACAAGCAACCAGAATAATCTCTGCTTCCATTTGATCATTGATTTTTATACTATACTTATAAAAACAAAATTATATTGTTTCCAGTGTATAGATCTGAAGCAATTAATATTTTAGGAGATGGGAGTACTGTGCACAACTAAGTATGTGTGTGTGTGGGGGGGGATCAACAATAAAAAAAATACAGGTAATAAATTTAGTTGAATTAAACAAAAGGACAGTATGCTTAATTCTTCTCTTTAAACACAAAACAAATCCAAAAACAACTAAAAAATTTGAAAATTTTGTTCTACTATGTGTAATGAGTTTTGTAAATACTGCATTTCTATAAAAATATGAGCATTAATATGCATAATAAATAAATTCTCTGTTTTTAAAAAATATATTGTATTGATTTTTTACAGAGAGGAAGGGAGAAGGATAGAGAGTTAGAAACATCAATGAGAGAGAAACATCGATCAGCTGCCTCCTACACACTCCCCACTGGGTATGTGCCCGCAAACAAGGTACATGCCCTTGACAAGAATTGAACCTGGGACCCCTGAGTCTGGAGGCCGATGCTCTATCCACTGAGCCATACCAGCCA
>NW_006292782.1:64782-69044 GCF_000327345.1 Myotis davidii
GATTATTACTAGGTTATATAATAAAAATTAACAAAAGATTTAGTATAGGGCATGTAGATAGAGTTTCAGGAAAAGACACTATAAAAGAGATTTAATTCCAAAAATGTATAAAATCATTTTTGGAACAAAAATAAAATGTTCCATATGACTTTAGGTTCATGGGTTATTTTTATTATATTGTAGTATTTTATATTTTTATGTTAAAACACTCAAAATCATAGATCTGACACATGGCATATGACTTATAAATCCCCAGTGAATCAATGTTATTTTTTATTTTATGAATAAGGAATATCCCCTATCTTATGAAAATCTATATCCAACCCCTGTTTTCTCATTTTATTAACCATTATTTTTCTTTTGAGCCAGCTCCCTTTCTTACACTTTAAATATCAGATATTTCAAAAAATTGAATGAATAAACTAATATAATACTCGACATGGACCACTTGAAATAGTTTGGCACTGAATTCCCTATGTGAATTTTTCCTACATACCATGGACTCTCTTATCATTGTTATTTTTTCCGTCTCTTTCACAACCGTTAATAGTATACAAAAAAAAAAAAACAGTTCTATGTCTTCATTTTTTACCAATAGTTCTTTTAAACATATTATGCTTTCAGTTACTTATACAAAACAAATTACTATTTGAAATCTAATAGTTGCCAAATCTCTGAGGAGTTAAATAATAAAATCATCTTATACTGGATCTTATCAAATAATTGCCAAGTCATCTGAAAAAGCTAAAATTCTTCCACAAAATAGCTAAATCTGTGGTGCTAAAATTAAAAATATTGTGTTGGTGAAATGGATATAACCATCAAGGAGAAAGAAGAAAAAAGAACATGAGTGTTTGGAAGGAGGTCTCCAGCACTTATTATTTAAAAACCACATTTACTCCAGCAGAGTGATTAGCCAGGTTCCTAGAAATATGACAAGTTGTGTGATGCTTTATTAGACTTATTGTCCTGTGGATTAAATGTATTTTATTATTTTCTGCCTCCCTATTCTCTTGTTCAGTTCTTTCAAAGTAACTTTCCCTTCACTAATTCTCTCCAAAATAAGTAGTTGAATTCAAATAAAACAGCATGTAGTAAGGGAGTAATAGAGCATAACTTTCTGGATTCTTATACTTGTTTTGTTTGCATGATTAAATTTAGGCTAGTATTTCTAAATCACCAACACCCCAGAGATCACTGGCAAGACCAAGTTTTCAGACTTCAAATTTTAGCAGTCAGACTCTGGACTCTAGTCGCATTGCTATTCCAAGTGTGGTAGTTGTGAGGTCAGCCTGGGCAATTTTCTGGAGTTCTCAGAAATGTAGAATTTCAGGCACCATCCCAGACCTTCTCAATCAAATTCTGCTCTTTAATAGAAACCCTGGGTATTCTTTTGCACATTATATTCTAGGAGTTCAGCTACTCTGAAATCTCTGCCAAGCACCCAACTCTACATGGAAAGATAACCTGGCTTAATACATAAAGTCTCAAAAGCATGGAACTGGTTCATTGAGATATGTCAGCACTATACCATATTCTTAGCCTTTCAGAATGCTTTTTAAGATATTTTTCCATTATGCTTGAGTCATGTGTTTGTATGAGAATAAAACTGAACATGCTGTCACTCATCAAATACCTACCAGGAAACAACATGCCTATCAATCACCCAGGTTGCCATATTTAGACAATAAAAATGCAAGGTTACCGGTTAAACTTTACTTTCAGATGAATAACTATTGTTTAAGTATGTCCCAAATATTGCATTGGACATACATGTAATACAAAAAAATATTATTTACCTAAAATTCATATTTAACAAGGCTTTCTGACCACCCTACTATCATCTTTCTTATAGGTATTTCTAATTTCTGCAAATGATGAAATGATGCTCATACATCCTCCTTTACTTAATTCTGGGTAGAAACACCCACATGAGAGAGGGAATAATATTCTTTGTGTGATATCATCATTATCCAAAAACAACCACACTGCTTGCTCTCATGTTTTCCTAGGGAGATGTTTCCAGATCTGGCTGATAATAGTGTTATTTCTGTCAGAACTCAATAAAGCCTGTAAGAGAGGGACTAAGTCCAACTGCTAGTGGCATTTTTTTTTAAAAGGGCTTTTCAAGACAGTTGACTCTAACATTGTGGTTGAGTTGCTATTACTGGACAACACGTGCACACACACACACACACACACACACACACACACACACCACTGGACATCCAAATCTACAAAACAGTATCTCCCCATCCGAAGGATTTATTGTTTTTGAAAATATCCCCAGTCCCTATTTCATACAAACAACACCTAATCCGTTTTTTGTGTAAGGATTTTCCCAAGCTCATAATCAATGATATTTCTACTCAGTAAGAAGGCAAGTAAATGTAATCATTTCCTTTGATTTTCAGAGTGTTTCCAAGTCTAGCTAAAACCTTCTCTTTAATTTTTCACATACTTTCGATTAGTTTGCACACGTATAGCCATAAGCCAGAGCTCTCATCCAGGAAAACTCAGCCTGAATCTAAATGTCTGTAAAGTTCTTCCTTTCTAACCTCTCCAGCACCAGTTTCTGCTACTCTAATCAATCACACCAAGAGCACCAAGAATCATTTCCCAAAAGTGTCATTTTGATAATGTCACTCTTTTTCTCAGACTCTGAAGTACATCAGGGCAGACTTTGAGGCAAAGGAGTATAACTTTGAACTATGATAAGCTCTGTAAATAGTGTCTGCTGTACTAAAATGGCTTGTCGGTGTGTAATCTGGAAATATATTTTGATCAATTACTGATCATTGAAAGCCATTAGTCAGTCATAAGGCTCTTGCAGTGAGAATCCATAATCAGTTTCATGAAGTATACTATAGGTACAATCTAGAGGTGTCTTTATAAGGAAAGAGTAAATTACCCCTTTCAAATTGGATTTAAACAAAAACCTATAAGATACTGTCATGATGCAAACATTTATCGTTGCCATTCTCACAGTGAGTGAAAGATGATTCTGTCACTAACAATAAATAGTTTTCATATGCCTAAAAAACCTATCATCAAGGGATATTCCTGTCCCTGTTTTCACTCTCACTGAGAAGAATTAAGGTGACTAAACCATTTTTTATTTGCTGCATGTAGTCAATATATTTAATGGAGATTTCTTTATAATAGCATTGGGTTAGAAATATATTTCTTTTAATATGGCTGCTGCTGGCTATAATTACACATTGTACTAGATAGTTCATAGATAAAATATGCAAAAACAATTACTTACTGAGAACCTGGGTAGACTGAGCTGTTCTATATAAATGGCTTTCAGGCAACAGGTAAGTGTATTAAGTATGGTGATGCTCTAAAATACAGGAGACATATTCCTGCTTTATTACATGTAACGCACTGGACATAGTTCTAAGTTTTTTTCATGATTTGGTCTTATAATTACACACTTCTATTATATTCTGTGGAAATATATAAATTGTGACAGGGTCTACATAATGGATATGTAATATGAATTACATTAAAATGGTTAAAAATTGGCATACTGGCATGACTTTTTGCTATCTCAATGGCTTTTCATTTTCCCCAGTCTCCTCTGTTTCTTTCCACTTTCTTTCATTTTGATAGTGTATTTATCTCAAAATTATTAGCATTAGACATTTTATCTCATTATTATACATGGAAGATGAATAAACTGTGACCCTAAGTTGGGCCTAGGGCGATTGATGGTTGAGTCTGTACAACAATTGAATTCACAGCATTTTCAGATGGCTGTTCTCATGGGATGTTGGGAAAACTTTATCTGTGGGAGTTAAACGTCTACCTAGTCCAGGTGCTTCCTTAAATCAAATGAAGAACTTCTGGTTTCAGTAGGAGTATATAAGTCAGAACTTTAAAGTCATTACTCCTGTCCTTACAAAGACAAATTAAGCTAAAAATTCTAAATAAACTACTCTTCTTGGATCCAGCAAACTTCAAACTGTCACTCCAAAATCTTGAATGACAGGTGAATGAATACAAAGATTAATAACTGAGACCTGCTTACCTAGAGCAGCATCTGCTGAAAAAGTAAATGGTGGGAACATATAACTGATATAACTGCTCATTGGCGATTTGCTGAAGTCTGAGTATGAACTAGTGTGAGAATAAGAAAATCTTGGGGGCCTCAGTCTTAGGGGACCTCTACATATTTGGGAGTCTCATCTCTAGAAACTCACCAGGTCCTCATGATGATGAGTCACAAACAAACAAACAAACAAACAAACAAACAA
>NW_006292782.1:69127-74854 GCF_000327345.1 Myotis davidii
AGGATTTATTAGTGAAGCTTGAGACTGGGAGTGTCTACTCCAAAGATAGAGCCTCAAAGGCAACAGTAACAGCACATGGACTCTGTACTCCAGCAGATTAAGTTTATGTCCACAGGGGGAATTCTTGACAATTCTGATACTGAAATAGCATATACTGGAAGTGCAAACTCAAGTAAATGGATGGAAGATTGTAGAAGCCAATTTTTTGAGTGTTAGAGTGAGAATTTAAAGATAAGTGAAGGGAGTGACCCACACAGTGATCCTTCTCTGGTAATTAGTGTTGGAGGCATAAGTAATAATTCATGTTTAGCTTAATATAGATACAGAGGTTTAATTACATAAATATATGTTACCATATACAGGTTTGTATACAAACATATATTTCCTTAATCTTGTCAGCTGAGAGGGGCCTAAAAGGAACCAATATCAGTAGCAAATAGCACACCTAGCACCCCAATCTTAGTTTTGAATTCTATTCTCCAATAAAAGAAACCAGGTTCCTTGAAGAAATGGCTAATTGTAGGATTGATACAAGAATATATAAGATGAGCCTGGAGGCTCTTGTAATGCCAGAAAATAAAGGAGTGCTTAAACAAAATAAAGGTAAAATTTACTAACCACACCACACACACACACACACGCACACACACACACACACACACACACACACACAGACACGCGCATAAAACACCATACAAAATAAGAGTATGCCAACTGAAAGATCTTCCAATGGTCAAACATAGAACAATTTAATCGATAAAATAAAGTAATAATGGATTATAACCCACAGGATAACATAAATACCTATGAATCTATAGAGATATAATTAAGTGATGAAATTACTTAATAAGAGGCAAATCTATATAGAATTCCAAAGAATTTACATAGATAATCTGTACAAAAGACATAATATAACTTTGTCTTAAGTGTATAATGCACATAATTGATTTCTTCCAAAGAGCACAGTATAAAGAGGGGGGAGGTCAAATTTACTGTGGAGGACCCTTACAAACTCCATCTCAGCCAGGCAATCTAACATCAATAGTCATAAATTATGCTGTATTATTTACCTTTATTCTGTATACAGCAATGACACTTTACCTCTCCAATCACCCTCCCAATAATCCATAACCCTTGTTTTATTATAAGTAAAATATCAGATACATTTAAATAGTGAAGCATCCTTAAAATACTATTACTTTTCAAAACTGTCAAGGTCATAAAAACAAGGAGTCTGAGAAACTGATAGCTTCCAGAGGAGCCTAAGGAGACATGATTAACTGAATTAAATGTGATATGGTCTCCTGGAGGAGATTTTCCTATATAATAAAAGGCTCATATGCAAATCAACCAAACGGTGGAACAACCAGTCACTATGACGCACAATGATCACTAGGGGGCAGATGCTCAATGGAGGAGGAGCCCCCTGGTGGTCAGTGTGTTCCCACAGGGGGAGTGCTGCTCAGCCAGAAGCCCTGAGCTGGGCTCACAGCTGGCAAGCACAGCAGCGTTGGTGGGAGCCTTTCCCACCTCCATAGCAAAGCTAAGGATGTCTGACTGCTGGCTTAGGCTCACATCCCCTGAGGGCTCCCGGACTGCGAGAGGGCACAGGCTGGACTGAGGGATCCCAATCAGGTAGGCAGGGGAACAATTAGGGGCATTAGGCAGGCAGGCAGGCAGGTGAGTGGTTAGGAGCCAGTGGTCCTGGATTGTGAGAGAGATGACTGGCAGTTGGACATCCCCCAAGGGGTCCTGGATTGGAGACGGTGCAGGCTGGGCTGAGGGACATCTTCCCTCTCTGTGCCTGAATTTTGTGCACTGGGCCTCTAGTAAAACCATAAAAGGACATTCGGTAAAAATGAAGAAAATCTAAACTACTTAATAATAATTCATTAATATTGAGTTATTAATTACAACAGTGGTTCTCAACCTTCCTAATGCCGTGACCCTTTAATACAGTTCCTCATGTTGTGGTGACCCCAATTTCATTGTTACAAATTGAACATAATTAAAGCATAGTGATTAATCAGAAGAACAATATCTAATTATTTATGTGTTTTCCAATGGTCTTAGGCGACCCCTGTGAAAGGGTCGTTCAACCCCCAAAGGGGTTGCAACCCACAGGTTGAGAACCACTGAATTACAACATATGTGCCATATTATAGTAAGATGTTAATAATAAGGTAAAATGCGTGTTCTGTTTATAGGAACTCTATAATTTTTTCTATTTTTCTTTAAATATGAAACTGTACTAAAAGAAGTCTACAAAAAGTATGAAGGTGCTCTTTTGGCTAAAGACATTATAACATAATGAAAAGACTTGATTCAAACTGGTTAACTAAAGGAATAACTGTATAAATGTATTCATGTGTTGTATATGTGTATGCATACAAATAAATATTCTAGAATTTACTTTGTTAAATGAAGGGTTTACCTAACTTAATATATTGATGCCATGTCAACAGATATATTGAAATAAAGAGGAAATATAGGAAGCTTTGGGAAAAAAAATGGAAGAGGCACCTGACTCTAATCCAATGGGAGTTTGGGGAGGTCAGTATATCAAAACTAAGACCTGAACACAGTTGAGTAGAAGTTCATCAAACAGAGACACATAGAAGCAGACAAAAAGATAAAACCATAAAAAAATGGGGGAAATGTAAGAGTTTGTTTTCTATTTGATTACCTCTTCACTGTCTTTAAAATAATACTACACATCAGCTGAGAATCAATAAGTATATCATAGGGTCAGAAGTTAAAAAAAGGGAAAAATGATTTTTAATATGATAGTGCTGCCAAGGGACTGGAGATTATTAGGTAAAATAGAAGGTAAAGAAAATTACTGAGTTAAGGGAAAAGAAGGATGTGTAATTTTAATTAGAGTGGGATGGAAATACAATTCTGACACTAATCCCAATTTTTTTTTTCCAACACACCAACTTATTCCTGGACAACAGCTAGTGTCCTATGAATCAACTGAATTCTGGCACTACTTTCCTAGAGGTAATGTCAGATTCACAGGTTAAGGCCACAGTGCTACAAGACTGCCCCCACACCCATACACACGCTTCAGACACCAATGGCAAGTCCAGGTGTCACCTGTGCTTCTCACTGACAGACTATAGATTGGGGATTCCAAAACCCACTTCTTGGCTTCAATTAACTTCTTAGAACAGCTCCCAGAGCTCAGAGAAACATTTTACTTACTAGATTGGCAATCTATACTAATAAAAGGGCAATATGCTAATTAGACTGGACATTTTCCAGACATCCTTTTGGATGTACTTCTGGACAAAACCACAGTGGCAGGAGCTAAGGTAGAGGCAATTAGGGGTGATCAGGCTGGTAGGGGAGAGTAGTTAGGGAGATCAGGCCGGCAGGGGAGAGCAGTTAGGGGGATCAGGCCAGCAGGCAGAGGCGGTTAGTGGTGATCAGGAAGGCAGGGGTCCCGGATTAGAGAAGATGCAGGCCAGGCTGAGGGATCCCCCCCTGCCCCTCATGCACAAATTTCATGCACCAGGCCTCTAGTATACTATAAAATAATATAACTCAGGAATAGCCAAATAAGGAAATTCAAAGGGCAAGTTATGGGGAAAGGGCTTGAAGTTCCCATACTCATAACAAAACATACCATTAAGGCTTTCATCACAGGAGATTCCAAGGGTTTTAGGAATTTTATACCAGAAACAGGTCAAAACAAGCTACATTTTAAAAATTATAAATCCCAATATCACAGATAAGTTTAGTATTTTAGAGGTACAATAACTTGAGGAGAAGACAAAATCAAGTTTGTGGGCATAAATGTATGTGGTTAAACTATGGTGGAGGGGGAAATTTCTTTTCAAGCAGATGACTTTGGTGTGTGGATCATTCATGTGGAAAATAATATCACCTAGAATATACAGGTGTTCAGATAAATAGAAAGACAATGTAAGTGCAAAACTAACTCAAAATGATTCTATCCTATTTAACAAGATACTGAGTTGCTTTTCAGAGATAACAGATCAAAACCACAAGTCATGAAGCCAAAGCATGGGAAGAGGAGAGAACTTTGACCTCCAGTTGCACACAAAACCAAAGTTTTGCCTTCCCCGACACCAACATGCACACAGTACCAAAGCACCAGGACACAGCAGAAACTTAAACACCAAAACCTTTCAGAAGCAAATGGTACCTTGTTCTGGTGTTGACACACCTTTAGCATAAATGGACAAGTTCCACTGTCCTCCAATTAAAGCTTGCCCTACTAATACTTCCACATAACTCCTCCCCCATCTCCTTAGAAACCTGAACCTAGTCCAGTGAGTGAGCAAGATGGATTTGAGGCACCATTATGTTTCTCATCTTCTCAGTTGGTGCCTTCTCGATCAATAAACCTCTTCTTATTCCAAAATCTGACATTTTGGGTTTTAGTCATTTGAAACCTCAGGCACATGAATTGGTTTAGTTAACTTATAATAATAAAAGCATAATATGCTAATTAGACCAGATGACCTTCTGGACAAAGCTGGGGCTGCGAGGGAAGCCCAGGTGCTAGGTGCCAAGGGAAGCCAGTGCCAGCAGCCGGGGAAGGAAGACCTACTCTTGCACAAATTTTGCGCATTGAGCCTCTAGTAAGAATATATCTCCAATACTGAAAGGAAGTAACAAGGTTATATTGCACTGCATGGGAGAAGAAAGGTGCTGGGTAGTAGGACTGAACATGTGACTCAGAAGAGCTGTAACTATATTAAGGGTGGAGAGCATTGTAAGTGGCCAGGGAAAACTAGAGGAACATCAAATGTTTTCAAAGCTTAAAATACACATATTTAGAGAATGTACTTCCCTTATCACTCCAGAGGAAGTGGTAGATCCTAGGGGTGACCACAAAGATGGAGAAAATATTTGACTATAATGTAGATATTTGTGCATGTGTGTGTGAGGGGTGTCTAGCTTTCTTTCTTTATATCTATATTTTACAAACATTAAATTTCATTATATAAAATTCAAAAACTTTAATATAATGTACTGTTTAATATTATATGTATTTAATATTTCTGAAAGGTAATAGAAAACCTGTAGACACATGGTATTTTCTGTTTATCTTATTTATTTATTTATTTTAAAAGGGAAGGGAGTAAATCTTTTCCCTTAATTTTTAAATATGTTTTTATTGATTTCAGAGAGGAAGGGAGAGGAAGAGAGAGACAGAAACATCAATGATGAGAGGGAACCATTGATTGGCTGCCTCCTGCACTGGCCTCCCACTGGGGACTGAGCCAACAACCCGGATATGTGCCCTTGACCGGAACTGAACATGAGACCTACAGTCCACAGGCCGAGGTCCTACCCACTGAGCAAACCCAGCTAGGGCTTCTGCTTATCTTTAGCACAGCTTCTTATTTCAGAGCTAGATATGTATTACATGCTTACATAACTTAATATGAAGTTATAATTTTAGTGGATTTACAGTGTGATTAAGTTATTTTTAAAACCAATGGACACAAGGTACTGGGAAAGAGGGGAGGGGGGAGGGCATGTGCCAGGGGAGTAGGTGAGGCCGGAGGAGTAGGTGAGGCCAGAGGGAGGTCAATGGGGAAAAAAAGAAGACATATGTACTACTATTTGCAATACTTTACACAATAAAATAAAATAAAACAAAATAAAATAGAAATAAACTCAGGCATGTAGTGATCCAAAAAAATAAGTAAATAACGACTCATGATGTTGAAAAAGAAAAAAAAATAT
>NW_006292782.1:74906-83578 GCF_000327345.1 Myotis davidii
GTGGGGGGAGGGGGCACAGTCTGAGACCCCTCGGGGGATGACTACGTGCTGGCTTAGGCCCGTTCCCCAGGGGATTGGGCCTAAGCTGGCAGTCAGACATCCCTCTGGCAGCCTGTCAGCCCTTGAGGAATGCTCACTTGCCAGCAAGGATCAGACCTAAGCTGCAGTCAGACATCCTGCTGAGGAGGCAGGAGAGGCTCCCACCACCACCACTGTGCTGGCAGCCATCAGGCTGGCTTGTGGCTGAGCAGAGCTCCCCATGTGGCATCGCCCTGACCACCAGGGGGCAGCCCCTGCATTGAGCATCTGCCCCTGGTGGTCAGTGTGTGTCATAATGACCTGTCATTCCCAGTCGTTCTGCTGTTAGGGTCAGTTTGCATGTTACCCTTTTACTATATAGGATAGAGGCCTGGTGCATGGGTTGGGGTCGGCTGGTTTGCCCTGAAGGGTGTCCCAGATCAGGGTGGGGGTCTGGCTTGGGTGCCTGGCCAGCAAGGATGAGGGACTGATGGCTGTTTGCAGCTGTCTGCACCCCCATTAAAGTGGGGTTCCCCACTGGGGTGGCTGGCCAGCCTGAATGAGGGGATGATGGCTGTTTGCAGCTGGTCACACCCCCTTCAGGGTGGAGTCCCCACTGGGGTGCCTGGCCAGTCTGGGTGAGGGGCTGAGGGCCATTTTCAGTCTGGCGGGCAACTGAATCTCCCAACCTCTCCTTTTTTTCTTTTATTCTGGGATTTATTTACCTTCTAGGACTGTCACTGGAGCTGAGAGCAAGCTTTAGCTCTGAGGCCAGCTCCAGCTTGAGGTCTCGGCTGCTGAAATCAGGAATCTAGGGTTTGTTTGTGTTCTATAATTGCAACATTGTTTCTTAGAGTGCAGCTCAGAGGCCGGCAAGGCAGGCGGGGAACCTTGGCTTCCTCCATCACTGGAGCAAGCAAGCCTTCTATTCGCTTCAGCTGCCTGGCTGCCAGCCACCATCTTGGTTGGCAGTTAATTTGCATATTGCCCTGATTAGCCAATGGGAAGCGTGTAGGAGGTATGGTTAATTACCATGTTTGTCTATTATTAGATAGGATATTTAGATAAGTTGAACATGGCTTTGTTTCTAAATCAAAAGGGCCAGTTGTCCAGTTCCTAAAAGGATGTCATTAAAAGCAAACCCCTCATCAGAAAGCATTGCCTTTTCCAGTCTTACCCATCACAAATTCAGTGTGACTTTTAAAGTGATATTAAATTTTTTAGCAGCAGTGAACAAAGAGCATCAGATTTTTTAAAACAGATGACTTTGGGTAATTAAGAATTCAATAAGTATGTGAATACCTGCCAAGCTGGCAAGCCCTTTTATTTTACCATACTTTATAGAAAAGTTCCCAAGGTGTTTTAAGCTATTACCTTAGTTCTTGCCTGGGTAAACTGGCATGTCAACTGGATTTAAGAATAAATTTTTCACACTCTCCTCTTTGATTTACGTCTCCTTGTTTTTTAACCTTTTTTACTTTTCTGATGGTTAATAATTCTTCAAAGTTAAAGCAGCTTGTCTTCATTGATTCCTTTCCCTATCAGATATTCGTGTTGCTCTCTTGTGCTTTTTGGGTTGTTTCAGTTAACCTTTATGGCCTTAAGGTGATCAACTTAAAAAAAAAAAAGGGAAATTAATGAGTAAATATTTTACTAAATGAAAGTGAATCTAGCTTGTCTACTGTGCTGTGCCTGCCTTTAGTTTTCCACTGTGTGCCATTTCTTTCCTTGGTCTTCACATACTTTTCAGGTTTCAGTTTTTATCTTTTCCTTCTCCTATGTTTCACTTGTTCCGGGAAGAATGGTATGATAATCTGACTGACATGCATAGCTCCCCGTCACTGTAATGCTGAGCCAGGTCAACCATTTATTTTATGTTTGTCTTTTTTTGCTTTCAGTAGCTTTCAGGCAATTCAACTTTGTTTGATTTGACAACTGCTTTCAGAAGTATATCTAGCAGACAGCAATTTTGCAAAATCAGCCCAGACCTAACTCTTGACAATTCCATGTTGTTGAATCCTATTCAGAAACTGTAGTAGTCAAACAATGAGAGCTTTGTAAGCTGATGTTAAAAAAAATAAGGTATATGAAATTGAATATTTTAAAAATAAATAAAACAATTTTCCAGAAAAACCCACACACACACATGTCTTTCTTAATATGTACATATCAGGTTTCCTTTTTGGTGAGTTCTTTGTGTTTGTTACTGATGTTAATTTTGACTAGATTTTACTCATATGATGAAAGGAATTCTCAGGAATGAGTCACAGTGTGATTTGCTTCAGTTTTTGTCAGACTTAGAACTGATATTGTTATTTTTCTTGAGTTAAGTACTTTAATTTTTCTCTATTCCTACTGTTAGTATTTGGTTGCATAACATCATCACCTTTAATACAAATATGTACCACAAACTCATAACTAATTTCCAAGTCTTAATTTTCTTTCTCATCATTGCTAAACTACTTTTTTAAAGCAGAACAATTTAGAAAAATTCTTATGTAATTTCATTGCTTGAAAGCTTTTATTAGTTTGTATTTCCCATCCCACTAAATTCATTATGTCTTTAAACAATATTCTCTAAACTGATTTTCTCACGTCTGCCTGAAGATAATATAAGCATTTATTTTTGGTTCCTATCAGTTTAATATCCTTCTTGCTCTATACGGTCATCCTAATTCTGCAGGTGCACATTCATGAATGTTTCTATACTTACTTGTGAGTTTCTCTATCCAACAACCTCTGTCCACCTAAATCCTATAAGCTCCCAATCCTTCTAGAAAAATCTCTCTGTATCTCTTTCTTTTATTTCGGTTGTTATTGATATTAACATTCCTCAGTGCTTAGTTATAACAATTAAGCCTGAACTCTCTTGAACTGTTGGTAGGAATGCAGTCTGGTGCAGCCACTGTGGAGAACAGTATGGCATTTCCTCAAAAAATTAAAAATGGAACATCCATTTGACTCAGCAATCCCACTTATAGGAATGTATTCCAAGAAAACAGAAACACAAATCAGAAAAGATATATGCACCCCTATGTTCATAGCAGCACGATTTACAATAGCTAAGATTTGGAAGCAGGCTAAGTGCCTATCAGCAGATGATGGATTAAAAAACTGTGGTATATCTACACATGGAATACTATGCTGCCGTAAAAAAGAAGTAATTCTTACCATTTGCAACAGCATGGGTGGAAATGGAGAACCTTATGCTGAGAAAATTAAGTCAGTCAGAGAAAGATAAATATCACACAATCTCACTCACTTGTGGAATATAATGAACAACATGAACTGATGAACAAAAATAGAATAAGAGTCATAGAAGCATGGAACAGACTGTACAACCTATGAGGGAAGGTGGGGGGTGAGGGTAAGAGATCAACCAAAGGACTTGTATGCATGCACAGGAGCAAAACCAATGGACACAGACAGTAGCGGGGTGAGGGCTTGTGATTGGGGGAGGGGGTGGCGGGGGAGAGGTCAATGGGGGAAAAAGGAGACTCATGTAATACTTTAAACAATAAAGAATTAAAAACAAACAAAAAACAATTAAGCCACATATTTAGCAAATTTATTTCTATGTATTCTGTTCTTACATAGTGTAAATGTTTCTCAGAGCCACACTTAGAGTTTATCCTCTTTAACATAATGGTCCAATTTCTTACATTTTTGTCTGCAGGTTTGTCTGTGTGTATTTTACTGATCTTGCTCAAGGTGAAATGTATACCAATTATAATATACCAATTATAATATATTCTATCCATTTAAATGTTTTCCTCTACATTATCTCGATTACTATTCATAGAATTTAGGTCAAGAAGTTATTAGCAATTTCATTTTACAACTTTGGAAATAAAGTCTCAAAGAAGTTGAGTAGCTTGCCCAAAGCCCAGGGTTAGTACTGAACTAACACATAATTAAATTCCAAATCATTATCTTGGAACAGGAAAGACCATTGTGTCTGTTGGAACAACAACAACAAAATAAACTGTGGGTAGTTTTCCTTAAGACATCAATCTAGGTACTATGCTGAACAATATCCATTTCTTAAAAATTCTAGTGCATCAAATCCAAAACACATTGCCTCTCTTTCTCTTCATCCCCTAAACCAGTGGTCGGCAAACTGCGGCTTGCGAGCCACATGCGGCTCTTTGGCCCCTTGAGTGTGGCCATGAAGTTTCAATCACACTGTACGTGCGTGCCCGCAAGAGGTATTTTGTGGAAGAGCCACACTCAAGGGGCCTGTTTGCCGACCACTGCCCTAAACTAAAGCAAACTCTGAAGCCCTCCTTTTTTCCTCTTAACCTGCTGTATGAAATGAAATTGATAAATGTGAAATATTTAAAAAGACAGCCTCCATGTCAAACTTGAACATTTCATGTTTTCCTGTTGTCTGATATTTGTGCCAGAATTTTAGCCTTGGGCCTAGCTAGTGATAAAGCATCAAGTGGCAACATCTCAGTATCAGTGGGAACTAGCAATGAAACTTGGAAGGAAATTTAAGGGTCTGGTCAGCTGACACAGGGTTCAATGGGATCTTGACACTGAACTGAAAAGGTATCTGTATCACCTCGGCTGGAGGGAGTTGTGCAGGAAAAGCTTTTGATAGCATCCCACTTCCTAGGGAATGACACAGGATTATCCACTTGTATAGTATGAAGCTAGGAAAACAGGAGATTTGCTATACCCTACAACATCTGATTTTTATTTATTTTTTAAAATATATTTTATTGACTTTTTACAGAGAGGAAGGGAGAGGGATAGGGAGTTAGAAACATTGATCAGCTGCCTCCTGCACACCCCCTACTGGGGATGTGCCCACAACCAAGGTACATGCCCTTGCTGTAATCGAACCTGGGACCCTTCAGTCCGCAGGCCGATGCTCTATCCACTGAGCCAAACCAGTTAGGGCAACATCTGATTTTTAAAATAAAGTAAACCATAGTGTTTCTGAAGGTTAACTATAATTCAAGGGTAATGTTGATGCTTAGAAGACATGACCTTAACAGTTTTTCTCAGCTCCTCACATAGTGCCTTTTCTTATGTATCCTCTATAGAATGCATTTTTTATTCCAGTAGACTACATCTGTCTATAGTTCATGGTCTACACAGTGTTTTCATATGCATTCTCCTTTGTGAGGTAGGCTGGGCAAGAATTCTTAGGCATGTTTTTTACTTATTGAAACAGAATAGGAGGGTGATGAATGAAATTTGGTTCAGGATCACAAAGAGACATAGTTTAACTCACATTCTCTACTTTCCAAATCCAGTATTTTCACCCCACGAAGGGAATGCTTCTGATGTAACCCTTCCACTAACTCTTGCCCAGGCAAAATTCTAACTCAAATATAATAAAAAGTATTTTAAAATGTCACGTACTAGGAATACATTTTAATGAGAGAATCCCATTGTGTCACTAAATTGAAAATGGAAAATATGCCTAGAATTCTATAACTGATCATTGATTTAAAAACCTACTTATAAAACAGAGAATTCAAAGTCTGGTGAAAAAGCTGAAATGTCTAATTAGTAGATGTATATGTTTAATGTAGAAATAACAAAATTAGAGAGAAAATGCCCTTAACTGTGCGTAAAAATTACCTGCTCTTTAAAAAAAAGTGCATATATTAGGCAAAAAAGGATAATCAGAGGAAATTAACTTGACAGGTAAGGAGAAGTACTGATAATAGGCAGCAATGAAGCTTTCAGTGTTTGAAAAAACCTGTTACCTGGAGCATGGAATGAGGATCAGGCTGAAATGAGAAAATATCTCCTGGAAAAATGGAAAGAATTCTAATCAGGACATTCTCCTGTCATGTGCCCTGAGGGTAATTAAGAAAATGTCAGATGTCATTGATGAACCACTTGCCATTATCTTGAGGAAATCATGCAGGACAAGGAATCCTTGAGGACCTGAGAAAGGAATATATTGTGCCCATCCTTATTTTTCTTTAATGATCTTGTTATATATTGGTCAGCTGAAAATCCACTCTAGAATAAATCAATCCCCCCAAATTCAAAATTATATCTTCCTCAAAAGCCATAGAAAAATATATTTAACCTAATATAAATGCTGAACAAGAATTTAGATTGATATTCTGTTCAAGAGTATGGTTTGCAAGACAACTGTCATAAAAGTAATTTTTGAAATCAACTTTTTAGACACACGTACCTGCAAGAAATACTGACTTTACAATAATCTGAACTGTAAAACAAAATCTACTAAATGCATCAAAAGGTTTTATAGGTTGATTAATAAATAAGCAGACAATTTTATGTCATTAAAACATTTTAGAAATACTTATACGTAACAGATGTTTTAGTCATAAATTATATTAACTAAAAACCAACCACAAATAATAGAAAAATACAAATAAACTAGGAAGCATGTCCAAACCTTACTGTTACAATAATTATAATAAACTTATAAGAGCTGTTAAAATAATTAAATGCATTTAATTATTTATATAAGGGCAATTATTATTTTTTAAATATATTTTATTGATTTTTTTACAGAGAGGAAGGGAGAAGGGGATGGATAGAGAGTTAGAAACATTGATGAGAGAGAAACATCAATTCAGCTGCTTCCTGCACATTCCCTACTGGGGATGTGCCTGCAACCAAGGTGCCCTTGACCGGAATCAAACCTGGGACCCTTCATTCCTCAGGCCAACGCTCTATCCACCGAGCCAAACTGGTCAGGGCAATATTATACATATTATGTTATATGTTTGATATGGAATATATATGTATATATAATGTATTTTGTGTCTGCACTTAATCAGCTCAAACTTTTCTCACATTATTTTTTTATTAGATTTCTATTGATTTCAGAAAGGAAGAGAGAGGGAGAGAGATATAGAAACATTGATGATGAGAGAGAATCCTCGATTGGCTGCCTCCTGCATTCCCCCTACCTGGGATCGAGCCTGCAACCCGGGCATGTGCCCTGACCTCCTGGTTCATAGATCTATGCTCATCCACTGAGCCATGCCAGCCAGGCTTATATTCCTTTTAGAGATGAACTTTGGAAAGAGACATTAAAAACTTAGAAAGGTCCCCCCAAATCAGAGCTAAAATAATCATTTTTATCTCCAACCCCTCCCTCCCACAAGCCCCACACTGTTGTCCATGTCCATGAGTTCTCTCTCTCTCTCTCTTTCTCTCTCTCTCTCCTCTTTTCATTTTGTTCAGTCCTTCCACATTCCCCAACATCCACTCCTACAGCAGAGCTATCTGTTTGCTCTCTATCTATGAGTCTGTCTCTATTTTTCTTGGTAGTTCGTTTTGTTTATTAAACTCCACATATTAATGAAGTCATATGATACTTGCCTTGCTCTGACTGGCTTATTTCATTGAGGGTTGTGTCCTTACCTGCATGTGGTGATCCTATTGAGCTAAAGACGGAAAGGACCACTGCAGATCTGCCAGAACTGTTTCTGGAGCTTTCTCCTCTCCACTTCATTGCCTTGCCCTCCATCCTGTGTGCACTATCTGGATTTTTTAGTTCCACCCCCTCAACACTTAAATCTTGACAGGTTCCACCTGAGCTGTGACCTGGAACTCTCTCCAGTCAGTATTGTGGGGCAATCATAGTGCTCATATAAATTGTTTCCCCTCTCTCATGGGTTAGAATCCTGCACTGCCTGATAACCAATATCTAAAAATCATTGTTTATTATAGTTCCCCGCCCCCCAGATTATGAAGTGTTTCAGGCAAAAAGTAACTCTTATCTCTGTTTGCCAGAAAAGGAAGTCAGTAATGGTGAACTAAACCATAGGTAAAGCATAACTCAAATGATCTAAATTTGAAAAATAAATAAATAAATCATTTTTTAATGGGAGGAAGGAAGAAAGATATTATTGTTTTTGCAATAGCTATGAAGAACTTTTTGAACACCTGGGTGAAAGCTCTTTGGAATGAAAAAATGTGTGTTTTATTAAAGAGAGATCTATGTGAAAAGACTCATATGAACAAGAAGGTTTGACTCAGTTGTACTAAGTTATTAAAAATGAATTTTAATAGCATGAAAGAAAGAAGATAGGGAGCCATCTCAGTTACACAGGAAATTACCCAGATTCAATAAAGATTATCTGGGTTAGAAATGTTTCTCATTAAATAAGCGAACACATACCAGATATTTAAACCAATCATTCATTGCCACTTACTAGTAATTATTTATTTAACCTAAATATATTAACTTTTCTGCACACTAATTTAATGTAGATCAAATGAAGTGAGTTTTGTTAAGGAGAAGGCATGAAGAGTGGACTGATTTTTTTAATCAGCCAAAGTGGTGGTAGGTTAGGCAGGCAGAGAGAAGAATGAGAGTTTTATAGAGATGCCCTAAAGGGTTCCAATCTGTTTTTAACCCCTGAAATTTTTCCAGGAGCTCTGACCATAAAAAATGTGTCTACTCAATAACATTTCTTGAACAATCCACAATACTAGACACAAACTGTTTAGCAGAACAGGGTTTTGAACTCATGGAGTCAGTACCTGCTCCCTGACTTTCTTGTTTATCTCCTTTTGAAAATTAATAAATCAGTCCTAGCCAGTTTGGCTCAGTGAATAGAGCATCAGTCTGCGGACTGAAAGGTCCCAGGTTTAATTCCATTCAAGGGCACATGCCTTGATTGCAGGATCCTTGCCCTGGG
>NW_006292782.1:91844-97180 GCF_000327345.1 Myotis davidii
CGCTCTATCCACTGCGCCTAACTGGTCAGGGCAATATTATACATATTATGTTATATTTTTGATATGGAATATATATGTATATATAATGTATTTTGTGTCTGCACTTAATCAGCTCAAACTTTTCTCACATTATTTTTTTATTAGATTTCTATTGATTTCAGAAAGGAAGAGAGAGGGAGAGAGATATAGAAACATTGATGATGAGAGAGAATCCTCGATTGGCTGCCTCCTGCATGCCCCCTACCTGGGATCGAGCCTGCAACCCGGGCATGTGCCCTGACCTCCTGGTTCATAGATCTATGCTCATCCACTGAGCCATGCCAGCCAGGCTTCTCACATTCTTATAGCTGTATTAACTCTTTTATTTTAATTTTATTAATTTAATTAAATTTATTCAGCACCACTAATCCCCTCTATGCGCTTTTTTATCTCCAACCCCTCCCTCCCACAAGCCCCACACTGTTGTCCATGTCCATGAGTTCTCTCTCTCTCTCTCTTTCTCTCTCTCTCTCCTCTTTTCATTTTGTTCAGTCCTTCCACATTCCCCAACATCCACTCCTACAGCAGAGCTATCTGTTTGCTCTCTATCTATGAGTCTGTCTCTATTTTTCTTGGTAGTTCGTTTTGTTTATTAAACTCCACATATTAATGAAGTCATATGATACTTGCCTTGCTCTGACTGGCTTAGTTCATTGAGGGTTGTGTCCTTACCTGCATGTGGTGATCCTATTGAGCTAAAGACGGAAAGGACCACTGCAGATCTGCCAGAACTGTTTCTGGAGCTTTCTCCTCTCCACTTCATTGCCTTGCCCTCCATCCTGTGTGCACTATCTGGATTTTTTAGTTCCACCCCCTCAACACTTAAATCTTGACAGGTTCCACCTGAGCTGTGACCTGGAACTCTCTCCAGTCAGTATTGTGGGGCAATCATAGTGCTCATATAAATTGTTTCCCCTCTCTCATGGGTTAGAATCCTGCACTGCCTGATAACCAATATCTAAAAATCATTGTTTATTATAGTTCCCCGCCCCCCAGATTATGAAGTGTTTCAGGCAAAAAGTAACTCTTATCTCTGTTTGCCAGAAAAGGAAGTCAGTAATGGTGAACTAAACCATAGGTAAAGCATAACTCAAATGATCTAAATTTGAAAAATAAATAAATAAATCATTTTTTAATGGGAGGAAGGAAGAAAGATATTATTGTTTTTGCAATAGCTATGAAGAACTTTTTGAACACCTGGGTGAAAGCTCTTTGGAATGAAAAAATGTGTGTTTTATTAAAGAGAGATCTATGTGAAAAGACTCATATGAACAAGAAGGTTTGACTCAGTTGTACTAAGTTATTAAAAATGAATTTTAATAGCATGAAAGAAAGAAGATAGGGAGCCATCTCAGTTACACAGGAAATTACCCAGATTCAATAAAGATTATCTGGGTTAGAAATGTTTCTCATTAAATAAGCGAACACATACCAGATATTTAAACCAATCATTCATTGCCACTTACTAGTAATTATTTATTTAACCTAAATATATTAACTTTTCTGCACACTAATTTAATGTAGATCAAATGAAGTGAGTTTTGTTAAGGAGAAGGCATGAAGAGTGGACTGATTTTTTTAATCAGCCAAAGTGGTGGTAGGTTAGGCAGGCAGAGAGAAGAATGAGAGGTTTATAAAAATGCCCTAAAGGGTTCCATTCAAGGGCACATGCCTTGATTGCAGGATCCTTGCCCTGGGTGTGGGAGGCAACCAATTGATGTGTCTCTCTCACATCAGTGTTTCTCTCTGTCTCTCCCTTTCTCTTTCACTCTCTAAAAATCAATGGAAAAAATATCCTCAGGTGAGGATTTAAAAAAAAAAAGTTTAGTAAATCAGAGCTTCATTGCTTATTGTTAATAATATACCATAAGAAATATGTAAGTGAAAAAACTAAACTTACTGACAACAGCTGCCCTTTGCCACCACAGAAAGCCATTACTGTTTCTCTAGCAAAAATACCGGTGCAGCCGAAACCGGTTTGGCTCTGTGGATGGAGAGTCGGCCTGCGGACTGAAAGGTCCTGGGTTCGATTCCAGTCAAGGGCATGTACCTTGGTTGCGGGCACATCCCCAGTGGGAGATGTGCAGGAGGCAGCTGATCGATGTTTCTCTCTCATCGATGTTTCTGGCTCTCTGTCTCTCTCCCTTCCTCTCTGAAAAATCAATAAAATATATTAAAATAAATAAATAAATAAATAAATAAAATTAAAATACCGGTGCATTTATATTGTACATTCAGTTCATATCCCGATTTTTTTTGCAATTATCCTAATTTGTTACAGCATGTATGTATTTAATAAGCATTTTAATCACTGCATAGTTATCCATTTCTTACTTGTGGAAATTTAGATTGTTTTCATTTTTTGATGTTATTAATAAAGTTGTGATAATCTAATTTCTTCCTCTCCTTTTGGATAGGAAAATTTGTACATGCTGTTTTAAAGTTAAAGTCTGATAGAATTACTGAAGTAATTTCTAAGTTTATTTTTTTACTCTTCTTAAGTATTTTTATCATTTTTTGATTGTATGTATTACCTATATATAATTAATGAGATTATTTTTAAATAATATGCATGGACCTTACCTATGAATTAAAACATTTATACCACTAAATGATAATTTTCCTTTTGAATGATATTTACTACAGTTAGCTATTTCAAAAATGGACACTCATTTTTTTTTAATGTACAGAGCTGATGATAACAAAAACACATGCACACAACATTTATGTAGGTCCTGGTAAATCAATTAATTAATTAATTATATTTTAAAAAAGAAAAAAAAAAACACTCCAAAGAAAGGTCTCTAAAATAGTTTGAGAAAGTTAGCATACTTACAATTCCCAAAGCAATTACTTAATGCAAAAAAGCATACGTAGTGTATGGAATTTCATGTGGCCATGTCACTCTTATTTATATTACAATGTTACAAGGTAGAAGAATTAACACGATTTGGATTAAGTAAATTGTACTCAATGTCTTGAAAATTGTAGTTGCCTGATAACTATAGAAAGTAGACACTTGCAATTTTCTAAATTGCTTGAGTGCTTATTTGAAGAGAATTTTTTCCCCTGGACCTCATTAAGTAAATTACTGTTTTTTAGCCTACCCATAGTTTCTTTGTGCTTACCCAAGTAGCTTTGGAGAGACAACTCCCAAAGAAAGTGGACAATTGTTAGCTCCATGAGTGGTGAGAATAAATAATTCCCAGTGATCAATTTACACAGCATCATTATGATATCTCTCATTTTGCTCCTGGAAAAGACTCAACAATTCCATGAGGATATACAATTTAACCCACTCTTACTTTGGTTTTAGTTTTTTGTCTGTTTGTTTTTCTGTTTTACATAAAATAGAAACATCAACATATTTAGTTACCCTTAATAAAATATTTCATATATATTTAATGTACTCTACTTTTAAAAACTGTCATAAATTTTATGTATGCAAGGAAAACTTTTCCAACATAATTAACAAGACAGAATGGGAAACAAAAAGATTGCGGCACTCTTCAGCATTTGAAATATGTCTTTTCCCATTGATTTTCAAAAATAGGATAGATGTTTATCAATAATTTAGAAGTATCAAACCAACATCTATGCATATTTCTAACATGAATAAGAGACAAATAGCCCTAGCCAGTTTGGCTTGGTGGACTGAAGGTATCTGGTTTGATTCCGGTCAAAGGTACATGCTGGAGTTTTGGGCTCGATCCCCAGTAGGGAGCATGCAGGATGTAGCTGACCAATGAATCTCTTTCATCATTGATGTTTCTCTCTCTCCCTCTCCCTTCTTCTCTTAAATCAGTATATATATATCCTATATAATAAATGACAAGAACAACCAGAGACCAGAACGACCATGGCCCCTCACCCCGGCCAGCTGCCCACCAGTGAGGGGTTAGGGGAAATCAGGCGGGCAGGGGGATTAGGGGCAATCAGGCAGGCAGAGAGTGGTTATGGGCAATCAGCAGGCAGGTTGACCGGTTGACTGTCTGCCCCCTGGTGATCAGTGCCTGTCATAGTGAGCAGTTGAGTGGCCTTAGCATATCATTAGCATATTACCCTTTGATTGGTTGAATGGCTGGCCAGTCGACCGGACACTTAGCATACTAAGCTTTTATTATATAGGAATAGAGGCCCAGTGCACAAAATTCGTACATGGAGGGGGTGTCCCTTGGGAAATGTCCAACTGCCAAAGGGATTGGGCCTAAATTGGCAGTAGGAAATCCCTCTTACAATCCAGGCCTGCTTGCTTCTAACCACTAGCCTGCCTGCCTGCCTGATTGCCACTAACCACTCTGCCTCCCAGCTTGATAGCCCCTTAACTGCTCCCCTGCCAGCCTGATTGATGCCTAACTGCTCCCCTGCTGGCTCAATCACCTACAACTGCCCTCCCCTGAGGGTCTGAGGGGACTGGGTGACTGAGATTGGATGAGGCTGGATGCTGCAGGGACTGGGTAAGGCAGGGCTGAGGGGACTGGGGAACTCCGGCTGGATGAAGCGCATGGTGCCTGCCACCCCCTGGCGAGGCTGAGGGGACTGAGGCTGGATGAGGTGGGCCTGAGGGGGCTAAGGGACTCCAGCTGGATGAGGTGGGGCTGAGGGACTGGACACCGCCATCTTGTGGCTGTGGGCGCTGCCATCCTGTGAGGGTGTGAGGGTCAATTAGCATATTCCCTCTTTATTAGATAGTATATTTTTCATCATCATTGTAATAAAATGAATTTGAACAAGACAGCATTATTCATGGACCTGTTTTACATAGTACACGTTTAGCAATAATGCAACCTAAAATAAATTTTTTTTTAATCTGACATTGGTTCATTGTGTGGATGCAGAACAAGTGGATATGGAAGGCTGACTATAATTATTATTTCTGATTTAAATGCATGCAATATTATTTTCTACTTTTTATGTTTAAACTGTTATATTTTACTACAGGCCCGGTGCACAAAAATTTGTGCACTCAGGGGGTAGGGAGGGTCCCTCAGCCCGGCCTGTGCCCTCTCGCAGTCTGGGACCCCTTGGGAGATAACGCCCTGCTGGCTTAGGCCTGCTCCCGGGTGACAGAGGGCAGGCCCAATCCCTAGGTGCAGCCCCTGATCGGACTCAGAGCAGGGCTTATTGGGGAGTTGGTGCGCTGCCCCCTGTCATGCACAGAGCAGGGCAATTGGAAGGTTGTGAGGCCACCCTCAGTCACGCTCAGGGTAGGGCCAATTGGGGGATTGGGGCACCGCCCCCTGTCACACTCAAGGCAGGGCTGATGGGGAGGTTGCGGCGCCACCCCTGTCATGAAC
>NW_006292782.1:97635-99037 GCF_000327345.1 Myotis davidii
AACAATGTTTCGATCCTGCTGGCTTAACCCGGGCGGACTGAAAGCAGGTTTCCGGCGTTTTGTTTAGCTTCTATATTTGTTACATAGTTTTAGAGTTGCAGCTCAGAGGACCGGCAAGGCGGGTGGGGAACATTGGTTTCCTCCGTCACTGAAGCAAGCAAGCCTCCTGTTCACTTCAAGCTGCCTGGCTTCCAGCCGCCATCTTGGCTGGCAGTTAATTTGCATATCTCGCTGATTAGCCAATGGGAAGGGTAGTGGATGTACACTAATTACCATGTTTCTCTTTAATAGATAGGATGAGTATTGTACAGTTGACATCTCTTAACTACAAGTAATCACTCTAAGTTATCAAAACTCTAAGTTGAAATTGTTTCACAGTGTCTTGTGTCAAGAGGTGTCTCAAGTATACATAAGGTAAAATGTTCACACTCACTGCTTACCATAAAACCTTGCCCCATCACCTCTCAAAACAGATGACCTGTAGTAATAGAACAACTTTAGAATACCTCAGAAGTTAGGTTTTCATAGCATTCTACTTGATGATTAAATCTGCAAAGTAAATCTATTTCATCAGTGTAATTTATTATCTGTCTTTTTACAAACCAAATTACAATGGGATGCCTAAAATATAAATGTTATTACACTAACAAACATCTTTACAGTATAACTATAATAAGGACTGGACACTTTCAGGTGGATGTACATATCCAATACTTAAGTGGACTCAACTGTTTCTAGTAATGGAAAATCATAAAGAATAAACTGAACTATGCACCATATTTATATGTAAGCAAAATGGTTTCCTTTGTGTAGTTAATCTCAGAATGTGGACAAACACATGGTGTCTTTTATGTATCTTCAGTCTGGTCTACCCATGTACTATTTCCATATATTTTGAAGTATCCTTGTGCTTGTTTTTCCCATGTGACTCTACTTTTGTTTAAAGGTATTTTAGCATTATGTGTTTATTTATTCATTTATTTATTTTTATTGTTTAAAGTATTGCAGGTGTCCTCATTTTCCCATTGACCCACTTCATCATCTATATGTTTATTTTTAAACTAGGGTCCCGGTGCACGAAATTCGTGCACTCGGTGTGTCGGGGCAGGGGGTTGTCCCTCAGCCCAGCCTGCCCCCTCTCACATACTGGGAGCCCTTAGGGGATGTCCTACTGACAGCTTAGGCCCACTCCCCATGGTTCTCTGCTCTCTGCGGGGCCTGCCTGTTCCACACTGCAGTGACTGCCAAGTAGGCCATGCTGGGTGCTGCCTGCAGGCTAGGCTTGCCTGCTCCCTGGTCACCCTGGTGACGTCCAAGCAGGCCATGCTGGGAGCTGCCTGCTGGCCCTGCTTCCCCGCTCCCGGTTCGCCACATGTCGTGCTGGGAGCTGTCTGCTTGGGGC
>NW_006292782.1:100022-101303 GCF_000327345.1 Myotis davidii
TCGTGGCCTTTGCCCTGCCCCCCAGCTCTTAGCTCCCCCCTGGGTTTCCGATCACTGTCAGTGGCAGGGGGCTTCTTCCTGCTTTCCCTTTTGCCTCCCTGCATTGTGCCTACATATGCAAATTAACTGCCATCTTTGTTGTCAGTTAACTGCCATCTGAGTTGGCAGTTAATTTGCATATAGCCCTGATTAGCCAATGAAAAGGGTAGCATCGTATGCCAATTACCATGTTTCTCTTTTATTTTGTACATGTAGTTTGAGAGCAAGACATCCTTAAGCATGAAGTCATAAAGTTTGCCTGCCTGAAATTTGACTGCCTGATTCTCTATCAGCTACAAAGCATGTGCCTCTCACATCTTTCCTTTATCAAACAAATATTAAGTTCTTCCTTCGTTGGTTGCAAAGTACCATAAATATTTAATAGATTATATTATTGCAATAGATGTGTTTATTATCAACTTATTCATCTTATCTAATAAAAGAGGAACATTCAAATCGACCGTACCTCCACTACATTCACAAGTCATGCTCACCAGCCAATCAGGAGTGAATATGCAAATAAATGCAACCAAGATGGTGGAGGCCATAAAGCTGGAGCAAACAGGAGGCTTGGGTTGCCCTCGGTGATGGAGAAAGACAAGTTTCCCATCTGCCCTGGCCGGCTTGGGCTCCACTCAAGGCTACAAAGTTTAAATTATAGAAGGTAAATAAATCCCAGATACCTGCTTCTAGCTGCTGTGGCCTCTGGTCAAGGAGGGTCTGGGAGCCTGGGTTTCCCTGGGACGTGGCCAGCCTACAAACAGACATCAGCCCCTCACCCAAGCTGCCCCCCCAAGTGGGGTCTCCCATTCTGAAAGGGGTGTGGCCTGCCTGAAAACAGCTCTCAGCCCCTCACCCAGGCTGGCCACACACTCATGGGGTGAGGGTCCCTGCTAGGGGGCTTGGCCAGCCTGCAAAACAGCCATCAGTCCCTCATCCAGGCTGGCCAGGCACCGCAACTGGGACCCACACCCTTAAGGGGGTGTGGCCAGCTTGGAAACAGCCCTCAGCCCCTCACCCAGGCTGGCCACACCCTCAGTGGAGACCCTCATCCCATGGGGGTGTGGAAGGCCTGAAAACTACCACAGGCCCCTCGCCCAGGCCGCCTCACGCCTCAAGGGAACCCCCACCCTGATCCGGGACCCCCTTCAGGGAAAACCAGCCGGCCCCCACCCATGCACCAGGCCTCTAGCCTATATAATAAAAGGGTAATACACAAATTGACCCTAACAGCAGAACCAT
>NW_006292782.1:101392-103297 GCF_000327345.1 Myotis davidii
GACTAGGCTGGGGTGGGGGCTGTGGGGATGATCAGGCAAGCAGGAGAGTCATTTGTGGATGACCAGGCCAGCAGGGGGGGTAGTTGGGGATAACCATGCTGGCGGGGAGGAGGGGGGGGCAGTAAGGGATTACCACACTGGCAGGAGGGCAGTTAGGAGCAACCAGGCTGGCAGCGGGGGGCAGTTAGAGGTGAGCAGGCTGGCAGCAGAGTGGTTAGGGGCAATCAGGCAGGCAGGCAGGTGAGTGGTTAGGAGGCAGCAGTCCTGGATTGCAAGAGGGATGTCAGACTGCCAGTTTAGGCCCGATCCCTGTAAACTGGCAGTAGGACATCCTTCGAGAGGTCTCAGATTGGATAGGGTACAGAGTGGGCTGAGGAACACCCCCTACCCCGTGCACGAATTTCTTGCACCGGGCCACTAGTTCTTTTTATAAAACTCATTTTCATTTCTCAACATATTTTTATTTGCAAAAATTGTTTAAATATTTTGGGTTGGATCATAATTTCTTCCACTAAAATATGTGAAAATATTTTACTCACAGAATGGCTTTTTTGTATATGACAGATAGTTTAGAAACAATTAAAATAAAAACATGAGAGACAGTCATCATTTGCAGCACAAAATATAAGAACTAAGTTACCATTGACTCTCAGTAGCCAAGAAAAAAGACCTATTTATTCCAAACATGCTTGAGAGCAAATGATGTTATATTTGAGGGAGAGGAAATGAATATCAGAAAAATTAACATAAACACTTTGACATTTATAACAATAAATATTTAATTACATTTATTCAATAAAGGAATAAATGAGAAGTAGTTTCCTTAGTAAAATGAGCTACCAAATTATGTTTATAAAATTCAAAATTCATTGATATGTACCCAATATTGAAAGTCACAGCAGTATTGTATCAAAATCTAACATACTATATATTGTAGTTGAATTATAATATGGCTTATACAAAATACTGCTGTGGTTAATAATTTTTATTGTTTTATAAATATGTTCACCCGCTGAAATGTAGTAATTCTGAGAATAGTAATCCTCACTATTTTTGTTAACTCACATAATTCAAGCATCTAGTAGGCACTCAATGAATATTTATTGGATGAATGCATGAATGGATGAATAGACTACTAATGTTATTATGCAATTATATTTTGTCTATGTATACTTGTAATCAAATTCATCTCTATTATTTAGGTTTGAACAAATAATAGCTAGAATAAAAATTGTGATTAACAATATTAACATAGAGAGATTCCAAAATGGCATCTGAGTAAGTGGCAGCTACACTGACAACCCAACCAGGACCAAACTGGAATTACAACTAAAATATCTACACTAATAAAAGAGAAAAATGGTAATTGGCGTATGACGCTACCCTTTTCATTGGCTAATCAGGGCTATATGCAAAGTAACTGCCAACTAAGATTGGCAGTTAACTGCCAACAAGATGGCAGTTAATTTGCATATGTAGGCACAATGCAGGGAGGTGATAGGGAAAGCAGGAAGAAGCCCCCTGCCACTGACAAGTGATTGGAAGGAAACCCAGGGGGAAGCTAACTTGATCGGAGAATTGGGCGCCTTTGTCGCCCTGGCCAGTGATAGCAGAAAGTAGGGGTGGAGCCAGTGATGGGAGCTGGGCAGGGTCGAAGCTGGCAGTCCCGGGAGCTAGGGGTCCCTTGCCTGGGCCTAAAGCGGAGCCCGCGATCGTGGGGCCGCTGCAGCTACGGGTCCCTGCTGCCTGGGCCAGACGCCTCAGCCAGAGGTGTCCTGCGGGGACAGGGGTGGAGAGGCGTTAGGCCTGGGCAGGGGCAGAGCGGGAGATCGCAGGGAGCTTGTGGTCCCTGCTGCCCAGGCCTAATGCCTTGGCCAGAGGCATTAGGCCTGGGCAGGGGCGGCG
>NW_006292782.1:103612-107173 GCF_000327345.1 Myotis davidii
GCCTGACGCCTCTGTCAGAGGCGTCAGGCCTGGGCAAGGGGCCCTTCCTGCGATTGGAGGGTGATGGGGGTCAACGCCTGAGGGCTCCCATTATTTGAGAGGGGGCAGGCTGGGCTGAGGGACACTCCCCACACGCACACGCACACCCAGTGCACGAATTTCGTGCAACAGGCCCCTAGTAGAAAAATAATCCTCAATAATCAACTGAAGAGTGCCTGGCGAGAACCCTGATAACCAAGGTCAGAAAGCAGAGACCACATGGAGACTGGGAGGAAGTGCTGAGACACAAAAGGGCTGGCAAGGCTCCCACACGCAGCAACTGAACTCCTGGAGGGATATCTCAGCTTTGGGGGGATCCCACTGAGAACTCTGGGGTCTCAAACCAAAGCTGGGCCTCCCCAGCCCAGAGCACCAGAACTGAGAAAAGTCCACATAAAATCTGGCTGTGAAAAGCAGCATGTGTGTGATCTGACAGGGAGAGAAGGCTGGAAATGCAGGCATTCCCTTAAAGGGCCAACACACAAAATTTCATGTGCAGCCACTCACCTTGGGCTCGGCAGAGGGAGGGCAGAGTGAACTAGAGCTATGTGAACAGAATACAGGGTTGGGGGCTCTGGGGTTAGCGGTCATAAGACAGCCACCCTGGTTTCCTGTGCTGAGCCATTCCCTCACACTACAGAGGACATCTTTCTCCAACAGATCTTTAGCATCCAGGCATTTTTTGCCTGGAGGGTGAGGGGGGAAGCAATTTCCCTACCCTATTGTAAAACCTCTCACCACACCCCCTGGCTGATAGCCTGTGCTTAATCAAGACTGTATATCAATCAGACTGCAGGAAGCAGATCTCTGGAGGCTTTGAATCTTTGGCTGATCTTCTGGGCCCAGGACTAGGAAAAGTAACCCCTGGTACACATTTTGGTCTTTACTCAAGGCACACAGCCTCAGCAGAGGGAGCCACAAGCTGTGGATTGCTGACAGCTCCAAACAAGTTACTTAGGGCCAGCCGTAAACAACATCTGCCATTGACCTGTACTAGAGATTAGGAGTCATAATTGATCTACCTAATACATAGACCCAAAGCCAAACAGGCAGCCAAAACGGGGAGGGGAAAAAAAACAACAAAAAACAAACAAACAAACAAAAAAACACAATAAAGAAACAATGAAAGAACAAAAGAATTCTCCAGAGAAAAAGCTAAATGAAATGGAGAAATTTATCATATATAGGGTTAGAATAATGATTACAAGGTTCTCAATAGCATGAGAAAAGATAGAACTATGAAAAATGACCAGTCAAATATAAAGAATGACAGAGCACTAATAAAGAACACATTAGAAGGAATACACAGCAGATTAGGGAAAGCCAAAGATAAGATCAGTGAATTAGAAGATAGAGTAGAAAAAAAAAAAAACACACAATCAGAGAACCAAAAAAATTAAATTAAATTAAAAAATAAAACAAAGGAGGAAGTTAAAGGATCTGTAGGAGTACATGAGATATAACAATAATAGAGGCCCAATGCATGAAATTCCTGCGTGGGAGGTGGGGGGTAGGGGATGGGGAGGGTATGTCCCGCAGCTCAGCTTGCATCCTCTCCAATCTGGGACCCCTTGAAGGATGTCCAACTGCCCATTTAGGGATCTCCGACTGCCCTGAGTGGGATTGGGCCTAAATGGGCAGTCAGACATCCCTTTCACAATTCAGGACTGCTGGCACCCAACTGCTCACCTGCCTGCCTGCCTGATTGCCCCTAACCACTTGTGCCTGCCAACCTGATTAGCCCCTAAACACTCCCCTGCCAGCCTGATTGACACCTAACTGCTCCCATCCTGGCCTGATTGCCCCCAACTGCCCTTCCCTGCTGGCTTGATCCTCTCTTGCTGCCCTCCACTGCTGGCCTGGTCCTCTGAACTGCCCTCACCTGCAGGCCTGGTCGCCCCCAATTGCCCTCCCTTGGCTGGCCTGGTTGCCCCCAACTGCCCTCCCCCAGCTGAACATCTTGTGGCCACACATGTGGATAGCCATCTTTGACCACATGGGTGCAGCCATCTTGTGTGTTGGAGTGATGGTCAATTTGCATATTACTCTTTTATTAGATAGGATAGAAATGCCAGAAGGGGAATAAACTAAGCAAGGGATAGAGAATGTATTTGAAGAAAATAATGGCAGAAAACTTCCCTAACCTGGGGCAGGAAAAAGTCACACAAGTTCAGAAGGCATAGAAAGTCCCAAGGAAGAAGAACCAAAATAGGCCCACCCCCAGACAGATCAAAAATAAAACACCAAAAATTAAAGACAAAGAGAGGATTTTAAAAGCAGCAAGAGAAAAGCAATTTGTTACCTACAAAGAGTTCCCAGCAGATTTCTCATCAGAAATTCTACAGGCCAGAAAGAAATGGCATGGAGTAGTAAATAAAAAGGAGGGAATGAACAAAAATTATGATACCAACCAGGTTATTATTCAAAGTAAATGGTGAAATAAAGAGCTTGCCAGAAAAAAAAAAAAAAGGCTAAAGGGTTTATCACTACAAATCCAACATTTCAAGAAATGCTAAAGGGACTGCTATAATGAGAAGAAATAAGAAAGAGAGAGATAGAGAGGCATAAAGAATTAAAATAGCAATAAATAAGTACCTATCCTATAAAATAAAAAGGTAATATGCAAATTGAGCATCACTCCAACACACAAGATAGCTGCCCCCAAGTGGTCAAATATGTCCACCACCATGTGGACACAAGATGGCACAAGATGGCAAGAAGGGAAAGGCAGTTGTGGGCAATCAGGCCGGCTGGGTAGGGCAGTTGGGAGGGACCAGGCCTGCAGGGGATGACAATTAGGGGCAATCAGGCTGGTAGGGGAGCAGTTAAGTGTCAATCAGGCTGGCAGGGGAGTGGTGAGGGGTGATCAAACTGGCAGGCCAAAGCAGTTAGAGTCAATCAGGCAGGCAGACAGGTGAGCAGTTGGGAGCCAGTAGTTCTGGATTGTGAGAGGGATGTCCCACTGCCCATTTAGGCCTGATACCACCAGGCCTAAATGGGTAGTTGTACATCGCCTGAGGGGTTCCAGATTGGAGAGGGTGCTGGCTGGGCTGAGGGACACACCCCTGTGCACGCATTTCGTGCACCAGGCCTCTAGTCAATTTTAACCTTCAATGTACTAGTAAATTTATTAAATGCTCCAATCAAAAGGCATAGGGTAGCTGAATTGATACAAAAACGTGACCCAAATATAGGCTTTCTATAAGAGACACACCACAGAACAAAAGACTCACACAGGATGAGAATGAAGAAATGGAAACAAAAAATTTCCATGTATATGGGGAAAAAAAAAAGCTGAGGTAGCAATATTCATTACTGACAAAAATAGACTTTTAAATGAAGGTCATTGCAAGAGACAATAAATGTCACTACATAATATTAAAGAGATCAAACCAACAAGAGGATATAACTCTGGTAAACATATATGCGAACAAAATAGAAGAACTTAAATATATAAAAAAAATTCTGGAGGACTTTTAAGGAAGAATCAATAGCAATACAATTATTGTAGGGCACATTAAC
>NW_006292782.1:107339-108205 GCF_000327345.1 Myotis davidii
GCAACTGTTTTCACATGTACATAGGTCATTCTCAAAGATAGACCACATCTTAGGACAGAACAAGGCTCTAAAAGTTCAAGAAGATTGAAGTCAACTTGAGATTAAAAATGGCAGCTGAATAAGTGGATGCTACATGGACATGCTCCCAGGAACAAACTGGGATTACAATTAAAATACAGAAAAAACTTCCTGAATAATCAACAACAGACTTGCAGGAGAGAACCCTGATACCAAAGGGCCAAAAGAGGAGACCACATAGAGACTTGTAGGAGGGGTGGAGGTGTGAAAGGGCTATCCAAGAACCCACAGATAGCAACTGAAGTCCCAGAGAGATACCTCAGCTGTGGGGGGTTGCCTCTGAGAACCCTGGGATCTAATCCCTAAGCTGGACACCCAAGTAGAGAGCACCAGAACTAAGAAGGGTTCTCATATAATATCTGGCTATGAAAAGCATCAGAGTTGCTGTCTACCAGGGAGTGACAGCTAAAAATTCAGGTAGACTCTTACAGTGCCAACACACAAAATTCCCTGTTGAGCCATCCAGCTTTTGATCCAGCAGAAGGAGGGCAGAGTGGACTGAAGCTCTGAAATCAGAAGCGTGATTTGGGGACTCATGGGTTAGAACTCAGAAGGTAGACACCCCCAGTTTCCTGTGCTGAGTCATTTCCTCATTCAGTGGGGGACATCGTTCCCACACAGACATTTGCCTTGCCTGGGGGGAAGACAATTGACCCACCCTGTTGGGAAATACTTCGCCCCAAGGCCACTTAACTAAAACTAACAATTAGCCTCCAGGCAGAAGCAACTGCCTCACCCTATTGAAAGAAACCCTGAAGGCAATTACCTATGGCCATTCAAGTAGGAAT
>NW_006292782.1:108290-108742 GCF_000327345.1 Myotis davidii
ATGAAGCAGAGTTAAGAAATTTATCTGAAACAGAGTTCAGAGTAATGACGGTAAAGATGCTCAACAGCATGAAAAAAGATATAGTAACTATGAAAAAAGAACACTTGGAAACAAAGAATGATCTAACACAAATAAAGAACACGTTGGAAGGAATACACAACAGGTTAGGGCAAGCTGAGGATGGACTCAGTGAATTAGAAGACAGGGTTGAAGATTTAAATCATATCAAGCATCTTCTCAGATCACTATGGAATTAAATTAAAAATCAACTAGAGTAAAATCACTCAAAAACATTCAAACATATGTTTGCTATTAAATAGCATATTATTAAACAACTAGTGGCCCAGTGCACGAAATTCATGCATAGGGGAGGATGCGTACCTCAACCTGGCCTTCACCCTCTCCAATTTGGGACCCCAAGAAGGATGTCCTACTGCCAGTTTACAGGGATT
>NW_006292782.1:109917-117929 GCF_000327345.1 Myotis davidii
GTGTCACTTATATAATTTTTATGTTTATTTTTTTAAATAAAAAACTGAAATATTTTCTATTCAGAAAATATATTTGGATCTAAATATCTTCTATAATTTTAACCCTAAAATATCAATTTAAATATTTTAAAAATGGTTGGGATGTTTGTTTTTTTTAATAAGTTAGGTTACTGGAGTGCTACATGTTACTGGATCGCCGGGGTAATTTTCTGATTGTAAAATTAAGAATTATAGTCAGAGGGGAGGACATGAGAATTTTTAAAGAACATATTTAATTTACTTTAAAAGTTGAACTTCTCTTATCATGCGACTTTTTTTGTATGTTTGTTAAACTATATTATCACATAAGCATTGCTGCTATTGGGACAAACAGTGACAGTTGATTCGGGTCATTTGAATGTCCACTCTCTGTTTTAATTTGTATGTTTGTTTTGACTCTGTCATATGCTCAAACTTCAGTGGAAGTCATGAGAACCTAGTATTTTTGCCTGCTACCTCCTTTACATTGGAACTATTCTTTTTTACTCAGAGGGACCTTAACTTTGATGTAAGGGATTGTTTCTGTTGCAAACTCTTTTCTTCCTTGCCAAGTAAGACAGTTGTGAACTCTTCAGTGATGCCTTCCCCAGGATATTTGCAGATGTGGTTGGGAAAAGTCATTTCATCCCCGACCTTTGCATGTCAGGTGCTGGGGTGCTGGGGTGCCGCCTCACCTGCACCTCGGCTCTCCGATTGCAATGCAGCTTTCTCTCCCTCTGATCGCCATGGCGACCACAGGGCTGCAGGCCAGGCAGCATCCCTGGGCTACTGGGGATGCCACTTCACCTGCGGCCGGCTTTCCAATGGCGATCACCGGCTGGGGGATGGGCAAAGGTGGCCCCGGTTCTCTGATCCAGGGTCAGGGGGCAGGGCAAAGGTGGGCCTAATCCAGCAGTCAGACATCCCTCTTGTGGTCCGGGACTCTCACACTCTGGCACCACTCAGTCCTTACCAACTGCCTACAGCAGAGGCGGAAGGGGCTCCTGCCACCACCACTGCGCTCAAGAGCTGTGAGCCCAGCATCTGGCCTACCTCAAAAAGCAAGAAAAATTAATAATAAACTACTTAATCCTACAACTTAAAAATTAGAAAGAGAAAAACAAGAGAAGCCCAGAGTAAGTAGAAAGAAGGAAATAGAAAAGACAAGAGCAGAAATAAATGACATAGAGGCTTAAAAAAATACAAAAGATCAGTGAAACCAATAAATGGTTCTGTGAAAAGATAAATAAAATTGATGAAACATTAGCCAGACTCATTAAAAAAAAAAAACAAAGCACAAAGAAACAGGTTCCAATAAATAAATCAGAAGCAAAAGCAGTGATGTAACAGATTACATCATAGTAATATAAAGGATTATAAGAAAATACTATGAACAACTATAAGCCAAAAAACTGGGCAATGTGGATGAAATGGTAAAATTCCTAGAAAAATACAATCTTCCAAAATTGAATCAGGAAGAATAAGAAAACCTGCATGAAGTAGAAAAAAAAATTACAACAAAAGATCTGGACAGCTTCACAGGGGAGTTTTACCAAACATTCAAAGAACTACCACCTATCCCCTTCAACCTTTTCCAAAAATTCCAAGAGGAAGGTATACTTCCAACCTCTTTTTTATGGGGCCAGCATTATCCTAATTCCAAAACCACATAAAGACACTCTAAAGAAAGTGAATTATAGACCAGTAGCCATGATGAAAGTAGATGCTAAATTTCTCAAAATAAATATTAGCAAATAGGATCCAGCAATACATAACAAGCTCATATGCCATGACCAAGTAAGATTTATTCCAAGGATGTAAAGCTGTTACAATATTTACAAATCAATTAACATTATATACTACATAAACAAATTGAAAGACAAAAAAATCACATGGTAATATCAATAGCTATAGACAAATCATTCAACAGAAGTCAAAACCCATTTTTATAAAAACTCTCAGCAATGTGGGAATATAGGGATCATATCTCAATATAATAAAGGCCATATATGACAAATCTACAGACAACATCATACTCAATGGGCAAAAACTAAAATAATTTCTTCTAAGAACACAAAGAAAACAGAGATTTCTGCTTTCCCCACTCTTATTCAACACAGAGCTAGAAATCCTAGCCACAACAATCATACAAGAAGAAAACATAAGAGACATCCAAACTAGAAAGGAGGAAGTAAAACTCTATTCACAGATGACATGATATTAAACATAGAAAACCCTAAAGACTCCAACAAAAAATTACTAGATTTAATAAATGAATTAGGCAATGTATCAGGATACAAATTGACACCCATAATTGATGACATATTTATACACCAACAATAAATTCCTAAAAAGAGAAACTAAACAAACAATCCCATTTACCATTGCAAGAAAAAAATTAATACACTTAGGAATTAACTTATCCAAGGAGGTAAAATATTTGGGAGAGATAAGATGGTGGTGGTATAGGCAGACTCATCCCAGGTCTTGCCCTGGAACAAATGGAGTAAGCAGCTGAAACTAATAACACCCATCCCGAATTGACGAAATTACTCAGCTGGTGAGATGGTTTGCAGCCAGGAAGGGCAGAACTCCCCTGGAAAGGTAAAAAAAAAAAACTCCCCTGAAAAGGTAAAAAGCCAGGGATCTGGGCAGGAAAGTTTGCCAGACCTCTGAGCCCAGAGGGTCAGAGGGAGTCTGCGTGGCAGACAGCCACATCTCTTGGGACAGGCACAGCCCCTGACTGAGGAAAGGAGATCCGCGGGACTGTTGGCGCCGGGGGGTTTGAGATCTGGGTTCTGTAATTACGGAGGACTGAGCCTAAAAGGGGCAGCCTGAAGAGCTGACCAGACCATGCAGTGCCAGTAAGAGAAGAGCTTACAGAAACTAAGCCTTCCCATTTCCGTGGCCGGCGGGGGTAAGAGATAAACTGAAGGACTTGTATGCATGCATATAAGCATAACCAATGGACACAAGACACTGGGGGGTAGGGGAGGTCAGGGGATTGTCAAGGGTGGGGGAAAAAAGGAGACATATGTAATACCCTTTGTAATACTTCAAGCAATTAAAAAAAAGATAAAATATTTGTATTCAGAAAACTACAGAACTTTGAAAAAAGTTATGGAGGAAGATATAAGTAAGTGGAAGAATATACCGTATGCATGGATTGGTAGAATTAACATCATTAAAATTTCCATACTACCCAAACTAATCTACAGATTCAATGCAATCCCTATTAAAATACAAATAGTATATTTCACAGATTAAAAAAAAATACTCCAAAAATTTATAGGGAACCAAAAAGACCCCATGTACCCATAGCAATCCTGAGAAAGAATAACAAAGTTTGATGGATCACAATACCAGATATAAAGTTATACCACAAAGCAATTTTAATCAAAACAGACTGGTACTGGCATAAGAATAGGCATATAGAACAACGAGAGCAGTGGTTCTAAACCTTCCAAATGCCGTGACCCTTTAATACAGTTCCTCATGTTGTGGTGAACCCTAATTTCATTGTTACAAATTGAACAGAATTAAAGCATAGTGATTAATCAGAAAAACAATATGTAATTATATATGTGTTTTCCGATGGTCTTAGGTGACCCTTGTGAAAGAGTTGTTCAACCCCCAAAGGGTTCGCAACCCACAGGTTGAGAACCGCTCAACTAGAGGCCCGGTGCACGAAGTTCATGCAAGGGGGTGTGTCACCCAGCACAGCTGCACTCTCTCCAATCTGGGACCCCTCGAGGGATGTCCAACTGACCGTTTAGGCCAGATCCTGGTGGTCCTAAATGGGCATTCGTACATCCCTCCCACAATCCAGAACTATTGGCTCCCAACCACTCCCCTGCCAGCCTGATAGACACCTAACTGCTCCCCTGTTGGGCCGATTGTCCTTAACTGCCCTCCTCTGCCAGCTTGGTCACCCCCAACTGCCCTCCCCTGCAGATGTGTTTGCCCCCAACTGCTTCCCTGAAGGCCTGGTTCCCCCAAACTGCCCTCCCATGCTGATCTGATCACCCACAACTGTCCTCCCCTGCTGGCTTGGTTCCCCCAAACTGCCCTCCTCTGACGACCATCTTGTTGTGGCCATCTGTGTGTTGGAGTGATGGTCAGTTTGCATGTTACTCTTTTATTAAATAGGATGAAACAGACAAGAGGCTTGAGAAATCAACCCAAGCAATTAAGCTCAATTAATATTTGACAAAGGAGGCAAGGGCATACAATGAAGTCAAGACAATCTTGTCAATAAATGGTATTGGGAATATTGGACAGATACATGCAAAAAAATGAAACTAGACCAGCAAACGTACACCGTACACCATCCTATCTAATAATAGACAAACATGGTAATTGACCATACCTTCACTACACCTCCCATTGGCTAATCCGTACCATATGCAAATTAGCCACCGTCAAAGATGGCGGCTAATTTGCATACTGCAGGCAGGGCTGGCCAGCGCCAGACACCATCCAGGCCCCCGTTTGTGGCCCTGGGCGGCTGGGCTTAGACAGCGCAATTGTGTCACCTAAGCCCCGCCCCAGCCAGGATGCCCATGTGCTGCCTAAGCCCCCACTGCCTAAGCCCCGCCCCCAGCTGGGACCCCCGTGCTGCCTAAGCCCCATGTGCCTGAGCCCCGCCCCCAGGTGGGAGACCTGTGTGCTGCCTAAGCCCCATTGCCAGTTGGGACCCCATAGCGATCCCAGAGCAGGCAAGTGCAGAGGGTGGGCGGCCCCCTGGTGAGCCTGCTCCTGGGATCACCACAGAGATCCCAGAGCAGGAAAGTTCCCCATAAGCAGCACCCAGCAGGGCCTGCCCCCGATCTTTGCTGTTATCCATTTTTCCATGAGCAGGAAAGCACAGCCTGCAGACAGCACCCCACCCTGGCTATAGCTCAAGGGAAAGAAAAACACGCAGTGGAGGCCAGAGCCTGAGAGATCAACACGGAGGGGTGCCTGCTCCAAACTTCCACAGTGTGGCTGGGGGCAGGCCCCCAGCAGACACACACACTCACACACACGCACACACACACACACACACACAGGATGCCTGCTCTGAGCCTCTGCTGCCAGGCTGTGGCCGTCAGTAGGACATCCACTGAGGGCTCCCGCACTGTGAGAGGAGCAGGCTGGGCTGAGGGAACCCCATGCCCAGTGCACGAAATTCGTGCGCCGGATCTCTAGTACACAATAATAAACTCAAAATGGATAAAAGACTTAAATGTAAGTCAGGAAACCATAAATATCCTAGAAGCAACAAGAGTCAGCAAAGTCTCATACACCTCTCATAGCAATATGTTTGTAAATGCATCTCCTAGGACAGTGATGGTGAACCTTTTGAGCTCGGCGTGTCAGAATTTTGAAAACCCTAACTTAACTCTGGTGCCACATCACATATAGAAACTTTTTGATATTTTCAACCATAGTAAAACAAATATTTATATTTTTGATAGATATTTTATATATTTAAATGCCATTTAACAAAGAAAAATCAACCAAAAAAATGAGTTCACGTGTCACCTCTGACAGGCCTGTCATAGGTTCGCCGTCACTGTCCTAGGACAAGGGAAACTAAGGAGAAAATTAACAAATGGGACATCCTATATAATAAAAGCCTAATGTGCTAAGTGTCTGGTTATCTGGCCATTTGTTCAAACAATCAAAGTGTAATATGCTAATGATATGTTTAGGCTGCTCAACCCCTGGCTATGATGTGCACTGACCATTAGGGGGCAGATGCTCCAATTTAGGTTAGCTTGCTGCTGGGGTCTGGCTAATCAGGACTGAGTGAGACAGGCCGGGCACACCCTAGTTGGCCCTCCCTAGCTGGCCAACCTCCCTCATCCCTCCCCAGCCCCAATCATGCACCAGTGGGGTCCCTCAGCCTGCCCTGTGCCCCCTCGCAATCCTGGGTGAAGGACCTCTCCTGAGTGCACGAATTTCATGCATCTGGCCTCTAGTCTAAAATAAAAAAGGGTAATATGCTAATTAGACTGGACGTCCTTCTGGGCATCATTCCGGATGTCCTTCCAGATGAAGCTGGGGTCAGAGTGAAGCCTGGATCCCGGGGGCTAGAGGGAAGCTGGTGCTGGCAGCTGGGGGAAGAAAGGCCTACTCTTCCATGAATTTTCATGCATTGGGCCTCTAGTATCAAAATATAAAGCTTTTGCACAGAAAAAGAAATTATCAACAAAATGAAAAGGTAGCCCAATGTATGGGAGAACATTTTTGCCAATGATAAACCTGATAAAGGGTTAATATCCAAAATATATAATGAACTTATACAACTTAACAAAAGGAAGACAAATAATCCAATTAAAAAATGTGCAAAGGACCTAAATAGACACTTCAAAGTGGACATACAGTTGGCCATGAGACATATGAAATAATGGTCAAAGTCACTAATCATCAGAGAGATGCAAATTAAAAGGACAATGAGGTAGCACCTCATACCTGCCAGAATGGCTATCATCAACAACTCAATAAAAGACAAGTGCTGGTGAGGATGTGGAGAAAAGGGACCTTAGTTAAGTGTTGGGGGAATGCAGACTGGTGCAGCCATTATGGAAAGCAGTATGGAGTTTCCTAAAAATAAATAAATAAATATGGAGCTTACATTTGACCCAGTGATCCCATTTCTATGAATATATCCTAAGAAACCTGAAAAGCCAATCAGAAAGAATGTATGCACCCACCCCTATGTTCATAGCAGAGGAATTTACAATAGCTAACTAAGATCTGGAAGCTGCACAAGTGGTCATTAGTAGAGGAGTGGATAAAAAACTTTGGTACCTTTACACCGTGGAATACTATGGAGCAGTAAAAAAGAAGGATCCCTTACCCTTTGAGACAACTTGCAGGGAACTGGAGAGTATTATGCTAGGGAAAATAAGCCAGTCAGAGAAAGACCAGTATCACATGATCTCATTCATATGTGGAATCTAATGAACAAATTAAACTGATGGACAAAATAGATCCAGAGACATAAAAGCATGGAACAGACTGTTGAATCTCAGAGGGAAGGTGGTGGTAGGTGAGGGTTTGGGAAGAGATCAACCGAAAAACTTGTATACATTTATGCAGAACTAGTGGACACAGACAATAAGATGGTAAAGACCTGGGCTGGGTGGGAACTGGGGATTTGAGGAGTAAGGGGAAAATAAAATAAAAGGGGGGATATCTGTAATACTTACTCATTAAAAAAAGTTTAAAGATTTTTAAATTTCTCTTTTAAGGCTACTTTCTCTAAGGAACTTTTTAAATTAATCATTATATAAAGTTTACATATATTTTTTACAAATGTAAGTGTGAAAAAAATCATGTCCCTGTGAAATCTATAACATATTTAATTGGATACAGAACAATAAAGCATAAATATGCATCAGGATCATGGAGATGAGCTGCTTTTGCCACTGGGGAAAGCACAAATATAGATTGATCGTTAAAATTCAAGGCTATGAATTCACTCCTTCAGGGTAAAAATACATTTTATTTTGATGTTTTTTCAGTGGATTTGGCAAGAATAATATTAACAAAGATTAGTGAATGTACTTGAATCACTCAGTGTATTGGAGTAGCAGTGTTTTGCAGTGAACATGATAATATATTTAATGCATTTTGAAACTTCTTTCTTTATTATGTAATTTACTCTAAAATAATTTTTTAGGATGCTGTGAACATCAGCTACTTTAATAATATTGCACAAATATTCATTGTAAATGTCAAAACACAAAGTGAGAAATAAAATATCACTGTTATTTTTAACCATGTGATTTACCAAATGCAGATTCTAGGGACCAGCAAGAAGGATGAATGACAAAAAGTATTCCTTTAATCAGAATTCAAGGGTTGGTATATTATTTATTGCTCAGGTTTAAATGTAGGTTTACTACAATTCTCAATCAGAATTGTGTATAACTTAATCAATATGTTTAGGACATATAAAATTTAGCTTATATTTTGTTATAAACTTTTTTAATGAATATATA
>NW_006292782.1:118876-123864 GCF_000327345.1 Myotis davidii
ACTGTTCCCTCTAACTTCCCTCTTCTGCTAGCCTGGTCGCCCCTAACTGCCTTCCCCTGCCGGCCTGGTCACCCCTAACTGCCCTCCCCTGCCAGCCTGGTCACCCCCAACTGCCCTCCCCTGCTGGCCTGGTCGCCCCTAACTGCCCTCCCCTGCGAGCCCGATCGATGCCTAACTGTTCCCCTGCCAGCTCGGTTGCCTCCAACTGCCCTCCCCTGCCAGCCTAGTCGCCCCTAAATGCCTTCTCCTGCTGGCCTGATCGCCAACTGCCCTCCCCTGCCAGCCATCTTGTGGCTGTGGCCGCCGCCATCTTTGAGATGATATAAGGGTCAATTAACATATTCCCTCTTTATTAGGTAGGATATATACATTTAAATCAGTAGACTCTTAATTCAGGTGCAGTTATTTTGATTCTCTATAAACATCCTAATTTATTTATTTATGTTTTTAATTTACCTTTATTGTTGAAAGAATTACAGATGTCCTCTATTTCTCCATTGACCCCTTCCAAACCCCGCCCCCCGAAACCCTCCCCACCACACTATTGTCTGTGTCCATGCATATAAGTTCTTTGGTTAATCTCCTCCCCACCTCACCCCCATTCCCACCTTCCCTTCTACTTAACATTTTGAGGTTAATAAATATATCATTGACTTCGGTATATCCACAAAATTTAGACCACAATGATTATATGTTATAGATGCTAAATACCAGTACATATTTGGTAAAGGAAGAAAATGTAAATAGGGAATATTTTAAAAGATAATTTTATTACATAAGATAGTTTATACTGTTTGAATCACCAAGAAATAACAATAAAAATTTATTTAAACAAACCCAGATGTAGTCACAAAATATCTGAAGATGATGTTTAAGTTTTTTACCTAACACCTTTTGAGAACTCTTCTTCTCAAGGTGAACAAAGACCCCATTTAGTCTAGTCAAATGGATATAATTCTGTCTTAAATCTATTCTTAGTCTTAGCTGTCTACTAGAAGACAGGTGATCAGCTTCAACCCATCATTTATGAAACATTTATTTATTCTTCCTTCTTTAAACTAACCTTTTAGGTCCATCTCATTTTTTGTTGTTGTTAATCTTGTTCCTTCAAATGTTGAATGCACCAGGCTTTCAACATTAGTTTAAAAATTGAAACTTTTAATTTTCTCTATGTAAATTCTGTGTGTGTGTGTGTGTGTGTGTGTGTGTGTGTGTACGTTGGTGGTGATATTATCATTGGCTTAGTTTCCAGTGGTTCTCAACATGGGGAACATGCCCCACAGGGGGACAATTTGATTTTTAAGGCAGGCAATTTGAGAATGAGTTATTAATAGTGAATTGTTTGCATTTATCATGGTTCTAGGGGCCTCATATACAGTATGTAAACATATATTCTGACATATTTATGCATTTCAGTTCTCTATTATATGTTTTGAAACTTTATTTGCTATTTTTCATATCACTTTATATTTTTATTTTTTAACTTATTTTATTGATTTTTACAGAGAGGAAGGGTGAGGAATAGAGAGTTAGAAACATTGATGAGAGAGACACAGCGATCAACTGCCTCCTGCACACCCCCTACTGGGGATGTTCCTGCAACCAAGGTACATGCCCTTGACCAGAATCAAACCCGGGACCTTTCAGTCCGCAGGCTGATGCTCTATCCACTGAGCCAAACCCGTTAGGGCCATATTATTATTATTTTTTTTAACAATTTCTTACTGCTCTCTTCCTCAGTACTTCAACTGTCCTTTCGTTCTTTTATTTTTCTCCTTCATGGATGCCATGTTCTTTGGAAGCTTGTTTAGACCAAGTAAGTGTCCTTTTAGGCTTCCTCCACATGAATAGGAGTTCACTCTTTGAATCATAAGAATTAGATGTCGCAGGGCAGGCATCAGGATTTTAGAGATGCTTATGTGGACATGACCAAGCAATTGTTGGGAACCACTGCTCTAAACACTTTGAGGAAACTCATCCTGCTCTCTCAGTTGAGAACCAATTGTTGATTTGATATCTCCATTTGTAAGTCTAGCAGGCCTTCCTAACTCAACAGGCTGAAAGAGATTAGTGGATTCCCAAACCCCATCCGGATTTTTTCTTTAGACATTCTTCCTAATCTCAGGAAATACCATAACTATACCCAGTAGCTCCAGTCCAAAACATAGGAGCCATTCTGAATTTCCCCCATTTTCTCATTCCTCATCTACCTCATCTCATTTCTCATACCAAACCTATTAATAAGTCTTTTAAGTCCTATCTAAAATATCAAGTTCAAATCTATCTACTTCTCTATGCCTACCACCATCCCTGAATTAAAGCCAAGATTTTCTTACCTGGACCTTACAAATTGTTTCCTAATCATGTTCTCTGCTTCAATTTTTGTCCTACTCTTTTTTTTTATTTTTATTTTTTAAATTTCTATACAGAATCCAAAGAAATTGTTAAAAGTGTAAGTCAGACAGCGCCTTTCCAGCTTACAGCCTCTTAAGTGATGTGATATACTAAGAATAGAGTCTACATACCTTACCTAGAAGATTCTATATTATCTGACTTCTGCTTACCTTGAACCATTATCATCCTCACTCAACAAGATCAAAGCACACCAGATTATTTAGGTTTTCAAGTACTTTCTGGATTCAGACACTTAGCTGTTCCTCTGTTAGAACATTTTTTGCTAAGATATTTATATAGTGAACTCCTTTATTCCACTCTTAGTTGAAATGTCACTTCCCATATAGGGTTGCCAGAAAAAAATACAAGATGCCCCTTAAATTTGAACTTCAGATGAACATTTATATATTTTTGGTGAATCTTGTAAATATTGCAAAGGACATAAATATACAAACAGAAAATGTGTTGGTAATCTGAATTTTAGATTTAACCAGTGTCTTGTATTTTTCTTTGCTCAGTCTGACAACCCAACTACCAGAAGCCTTCTTTCACTTGCAGTATCTCATCCTATGTGTTACTTATATTGCACTTCACACATTTTATAATGATTTATATATTTATTTGAATATATGGAAAGGCTTTTTCATTAGCAGAATAGTCCTTTTTGGCACATAGTAGGTACTCAATGCAAAATTACAAATGAATTAATTAATTCAATATATTGTTTTGAAAAGTGTGCCAGGGTATAACCAGAGGACCAAGTTCTACCCCGGACTCCCACATTTGCCTACTAAAGAGTTTATGAAAATTACATAATTTTCTGAGGGTCATATTTTCATCTTTATATTGGGAAAAACAGTACCAGTTCTTCTGGCTTCACAGAGTAGTAAAAAAGAATAAATACTATGGTTATAATATTTTTACATTTTATAAAGTGCTAAAAGGAAAAAGGTAATATTATGAAAACACAGTGACTATTATTAAAATGTTAATACTGCCCAGCCTTCATCGGTTTTGCTCAGTGTATAAAGCATTGGCTTGCGGAGTGAAGAGTCACGAGTTTGATTCCGGTCAAGGACACATGCTTGGGTTGTGGGCTTGATCCCCAGTAGGGGTGTGTAGGTGGCAGCCAATCAATAATTCTTTCTCATCATTGATATTTCTATGTCTCTCTCCTTCTCCCTTTCTCTCTGAAATCAATAAAAGTATATTTAAAAAATAAAATGTTAATACTCCCCAAAGCAGTATACATATTTTCAATGTAATTCCTATCAAAATTTAAATTGCATTATTTTACAGAAATAGAATAATTCTAAAAGCTGTATGGATCTGTAACAACTTTGAATATCCAATGCAATCTTAAGAAAGAACAAAGCTGGAGGCATCATACTCCCTAATTTTAAATTATATTAAAAAGCTATAGTAATTAAAGCAAAATGGTGTTGGCATACAAATAGACACAAAATAATGGAACAGAATAAAGAGCTCAGAAACAAACCCATGCATAGATGGCCAATTAATTTAAAAAAGAGTCAGAAACATACAATGGAGAAAGAACAATCTCTTCAAGAGATAGTGTTAGCAAGTGGACAGCCACATTCAGAATAATAAAACTGGACTACTATCTTACACCATACACAGAAATTAACCCAAAATGCATAAAAGACTTGAATCTACAACCTAAATCCATAAAAATCCAAGAAATGTCAATCAAAAACACAATGAGGTATCACCTCACACCTGCTGGAAAGGCTATTGATAATAAGATAATACATATCAAACGTTGGCAAGGGCCTGTTCCTGGGAATGTAAATTGTTGCAACCACTATGGAAAGTAGTATGGGTATTCCTCAAAAATTAAAAATAAAACTAGCATATGCCACAGCAATTCCACTTGTGGATACTTATCTGAAAAAAAATTAAAATAGTAATTTGACATGTTTCATGCATCCCCATGTTCATTGCAGTATTATTTACAATATCTAAAATATGGAAACCACTTGAATGTTTATCAACAAATAAATGGATACCAATATTATACATGTCTTCTAATATATAAAGAGCCAGGGTCCGTCATGACCTAAACAACTGACAGATGACCGAACAGGAGGCTAGGGTCCAGGCCAGCAATGTGGAAGGCAGTTCTGGGTCCTGGCCACCCATGGTGTGGTGGCGGGAGGGTGCTGTGAGCCCTGGCTGCCCATGGCACAGTGGCAGGAAGAAGCTGTGGGAATGGTGTCATCCTGAGATCAGACTAACTTCTGGGTTCCTACCCCAGGCCCACAGGCCTGGGGAACCAGAGCCATGCTGCAATGGGACCCTATTCGAGGGGTCCCAGATTGTGAGAGTGTGCAGCCTGGGCTGAGAGACACCCCCACGCCAAGTGCACGAATTTTTGTACACCAGGCCTCTAGTGTGTATGTGTGTGTGTGTGTGTATATATATATATATATAAAATAAAGGGGTAATATGCAAATTGACTGTCACACCCTCGCACAAGATGGCTTCTCCCATGTGGGAACAAGATGGCTGCCACAAGATGGCCAGCAGTGTAGGGCAGTTGGGGGCAACCAGAGTGGCAGGAGGAGGCACGT
>NW_006292782.1:124006-138433 GCF_000327345.1 Myotis davidii
AGATGTCCAACTGCCTGTTTAGGGATTGGGCCTAAACTGGCAGTCGGACATCCCCCAAAGGGTCACATATTGGAGAGGGTGCAGGCTGGACTGAGTGACCTCCACCCCAGTGCATGAATTTTGTGCACCGGGCCTCTAGTATTTAGCCATAAGTAAAATATAAAATAGTGCCATTAGCAACAACATGGATAAAATTCCAGAGCAATATGCTAAGTGGAATAAATCACTGAGAAAGGCAAATGCCATGTAATATATTATATGTGTGGAATCTAAAAATAAAATCATAGATACAGAGAATAGATTGGTTGTTGCCAGAGGCAGTGGGTAGAGAGTAGGAGAAATAGGTAAAGGTTTGTGTGTGTTGGGGTTTTCTTTTTTTTTTTTTTTTTTGAGCTTAAATAAATTGAAAAATAGCTCATAATGTAATATAGACCTCATTTTCCATTTCTGTCTCTGCATCCCCCATATATACATATGTAATTAAATTTGGTTATTTTGTCTTGTTGAACTGTTTTGTGTTGATTTATTTTTTCTCTTTTATTGAATTTATTAGAGTGACATCTATACTAATAATAGCCTAGGTGATGTCATGCCTTCATGTTGTCACAAAATGGCTGTCACAAGATGGCTGTGCGCACAGCAGAGGCGGGGCTGGTGGCCACGAGGTGTGGCCAGGGGTCCCACGACTCTGTGCAGTGTTGAAGAGGCTGGTCCCAGCATCTCTCCTGCCTCACCTGGAGGAGGCGGGTCCTGGTGGAGGAGGTAGGTCACATGAGGGGAGGGCAGTGGTGGGCGATCAGGCCAGCAGGGGAGGGCAGTTGGGGGCAATCAGGCTGGTAGGGAAGCAGTTAAGCATCAATCAGGCTGGCAGGAGCAGTTAGGGGGCGATCAGGTAGGCAGGCAGGTGAGCAGTTAGGAGCCAGGGGTCCCGGATTGTGAGAGGGATGTCCGACTGCAGTCAGACATCCCCTGTGGGGTCCCAGATTGGAGAGGGTTTAGGCTGGGCTGAGGGACAACACCCCCTTGCCCCTATGCATGAGTTTTGTGCACCAGGTCTCTAGTTGGTTAATAAAGTTAAATAGGTTTCAGGTGTATAAATCTATTATATGTCATCTGTATACTGTATTAAAAATTTCATATTGCCAAATCCAAGAAAAACATTTCAAATTTCATTTTTCTCTTCCCCCATTTTTATTGATATGTAATTGTCATGCATTACTGTGTAAATTTAAGGTGAACAGCATGATAGTTTGATTTACATACATTGTGAGGTGATTACTACAATATGCTTTTTAGCATCCATCATGTCATTTAGATGCAATAAAAAAAGCAATAAATGAAAACAAATTCCTTGTGATGAGAACTCTTAAGATTTACACTCTTACTTTCACACAGACCATACAATGGTGTTAACTATAGTCATCATTATGTGTATCACATCCCTAGTACTCATTTATTTTATAACTACTAGTTTTACCATTTGAACATCTTCCTCAAATTCCCCTTCCTCCCACCCCAGATTTTTATTTTCTTAAACTCCTAAGAGTTTTGACAATGTTGTCAATGCACGCGCACATGTGCACACATGCACACGCACACACACAATAAAAAAGAAACAAACACAATGAGTACATATTGCTAATGTTAAAATGCCCTGTTTTACTGCTAGTATCTGTTAAATGAGAAGATATAAGTTGCATCTAATGTAATTAAAGACTAAAGATATAAATTTTACTATGTAAAAGGGTCATTAATGTAGCATTTAAAGAAAATATGGACTATGTGTTTCATTTATTTTAACTTCTCTTCTATCACCTTGAAAGTAATCAACCCAAGGATGTGTGGAACTAAACTACATGTAGTATATGTTTTTCTGACTCTTCATTAGTTATTGGGGGAACAAGTATCACACTAATATATTAGTTTGATAAGTAGAACTAAGTGCTGTCATGTGTGAACATCACAGATCTGCAGTGAAGAGGAAAGGTACTGTTGTAAAAGCCTCTGGAGCCCAGAAGACATGAGTCTATAGGCAAGATGTACAGTCACATATTCCCATATTCTCTGGGCTATTTTCCAACTAAACTTGTGGAATGAGACAGCTGTGCCCTTTAATCTGTTCCCTATTGCCTCTTTATATGGTTAGTTCAAAAGGAGATATTTTGCCTGGTGCTTGGATTGTCACTTTACGAATTCATGTTTAGTCTCGTGGAAGCACAATGTGTTATTTTAATATTTATTGATCTCTCATGATATGTTAAGAGCAATACAGAAAATATATACAAAACAGTCATCAATTTATAAAAACATATTTTAAAGTAAAGCACTATACATATCTGCTAGAAATATATATTACCTAAACACACTACTCTTAGTTACTATCTTTAAACTCTATTTGTGTAATAGGACAAATCAGAATAAGTACTTCGGAAGAAACGGGTAATCAATCGTTTTAATGAAACCAATCCGGTCAGCTATTATGGTTAGAATTTCTGATGGTTTGCTGCAAGAATTGCTATTGGACATTTATTTGGTAACATATTATTGAAAATAAATAAGCCAAATATGTTTCTTTCAATATGTTTAGATGCTAATTTTCCTCTTAAGGAATTTATTCATATCGTGAAGGATTTACAAAGAGAAACAGAAACTATTTTTCAGTTGATGTCATTAACAAATTGAAATATGATTGAATGGGAAATTAAGTCCCAATGAGGACAAATGCAAATGTCCATATCCCAGCATTTTGGCAGGGCTGTAAGAGATTAATTAATTAATTCATTACTCTCTGAGGTGAGTATAATTATTACCTCTTCATAGAAAAGATAATGGAAGTTTCTCAAAATTAAGTAAATTATCCAAATTTTTGCAGCAAACAAGTCCCACAGCCAGAAATAAAACACTCACCATTTGCCAACCTCAAACTGAAATTCCTCAGGAGTACCCTCCTAAATAAACATAAGAGAAAATATCTGATGACAATGTGAATTAAAAGCTAGATTTGAATGAGCAATGTACTATGGTAGTTTAAAAAGTAATGAGCCGTGGGGAAGAAATCTTCAGTCAATTATGTTTATAAGTTTCCCCAAATCACCTCACAGAAGCAGACAGTAATTTGGGGTGCAATAGAGAAAAAAAAATTCAATACACTAGTTACATAATATGCCCAAATAGTAGAGAAGATAAGTAGGTTTTCTAAACCACCTATAACTAGGAGGTCTACAAGTTTCACAGTAGTGCAGAGGATAGTGAAGGGAAGGTTGTTTTTTTGTTTTTTGTTTTGTTTTTTTAAAAAAAGGAACCCTGCATTCAGGCAGGGGAAAAATGACATGAAATACTGAACACTGGTTTAAGACCATCCCCACTAAAATAATGTCATCTAGTAATTGTAGGAAAGCCATGGAAGAATGGCACATAACTAAAACATAGCTTTGATTATCAGTGTAACCACGGTTTTGAAAATACATCTCACAAATTAAATATACCCTTCCCCAAGCATCAGAATTCCTGGAGTGGCCTTTGGTTTCAACAGAACATTGAACTCTGAGTTTTCAGAGAAGACAGATTGCAAGATCAGTGGTTTTTTTTTAATCTTGATTTTTTATTTGTATTTATTTATTTTTTGAAAATGTATCTTTATAGTTTAAAGTATTACAGATGTCCCCTTTTTTTACCCATTTATCTCCTCCACCCTGCACCTCCTCATCCAAGGCCTTCACCACACTATCATCTGTGTCCATGACCTGGCTATGCATATATGCATAAAAATTCCCAGATTAATTTCTCCCCACCTACCTCAGCCTTCTGTGAGAGTCAACAGACTGTTCCATGTGTCTATGTCTTTGTATCTATTTTGTACATCAGTTTATTTTGTTCATTATAATCCAGTATGAGTGAGATCATGTGATACTTGTCTTTCTCTGATTGGCTTATTTTTCTCAGCAATAATACTCTCCAGGTCCCTCCATGCTGTCTCAAATGGTAAGAGAGCCTCCTTTTTTAAGCTGCATAGCATTCCATGGTATAAATGTGCCACAGCTATTTTATTCACTCATCTACTAATGAGCACTTGGACTGTTTCCAGATCTTAGCTATTGTAAATTGTGATGCTATGAACATAAGAATGCATATATTCTTTCTAATTGGTGTTTTGGGTTTCTTAGTATAAATTCCTTGAAGTGGGATCACTGGGTCAAATGGAAGTTCCATATTTAATTTTTTGAGGAAACTCCATACTGTTTTTCGTAGTGGCTGCACCAGTCTGCATTCCCACCAGCAGTGTACTAGGATTCCTTTTCTCCACATCTTCACCAGCACTTGTCATTTATTGATTTGTTGATGATTGATTTGTTGGGTGTCCCTCAGCCCAGCCTGCACCCTCTCCAATCTGGGACCCCACTGGGATCAGGCCTAAACAGGCAGTCGGACATCCCTCTCACAATCCAGGACTGCAGGCTCCCAACCGCTTGCCTGCCTGCCTGCCTGATTGCGCTTACTGCTTCTGTTTGCCAATCTGATCACCCCCTAACCACTCCCCCGCCAGCCTGATTGATGCTTAACTGCTTCCTAGCCAGCCTGATTTCCCCTAACTGCCCTTCCATGACAGCCTGGTCACCTCCAACTGCCCTCCCTTGCTGTCCATCTTGTGGTGGCTACCTTGTGTCCACATGGGGCAGCCATCTTGTGTGTTGGAATGATGGTCAATTTACATATTACCTCTTTATTATATAGGATAAACCTTTATTATACACGGTTTTCTCTTATATTTTATCTTTGCAGGATGAAAAAACAAAATAAACATTGCTTTTTGTTATTCTTATATTAAATATCTATATAAAAATAGAAGACTCTTCCTCCCATCTATGTTTTTATTTCAAAGCCCTTTAAAGGTCTCTATAAATATATAATAATTCTGTACCATATTATTCTTTGTTTTACTTGCACTGGCATCATACATTCTTGTATTTCTCCCTAGAATTATAAAATGAGCTGAACAATTCAAGATTCATTTTTATTTTTTAATATATTATTGATTTTTTTACAGGAAGGAAGGAGAGGGATAGAGAGTTAGAAACATCGATGAGAGAGAAACATCGATCAGCTGTCTCCTGCACACCTCCTACTGGGGATGTGCCCGAAACCAAGGTACACGCCCTTGACCGGGATGGAACCGGGGACCCTTCAGTCCGCAGGCCAACACTCTATCCACTGAGCCAAACCGGTTTTGGCTCATTTTTCTTTATAAGCTGTCATTTTAGAAAATCATATAATGTGCCCAAATAAATGAAATTTGAAACAAAGTGTTAATATTCTGCATTTTAAGAGGAAAAATGCACTATATACATGACACTGTTAAATTTGGGAAAACTTAGATACAGTAGAAAATTTCTTTATATAGATTTAAAATCAGATCCAAAGAATATTTTGACTATGGTTTCTTTATTAGATAATATGATTGTATCAATAATAAATTTCCTGGGCATGTTTAAAAAGTAGTATACAATTTAAATGCTAATATACTTAGGAGTGAAGCCTTAAAATGTTTGGAAATAGTTTAAAATGATTCAGCAAAAAATTAAAGAGAGAAATGGAGCAAGAAAAAAAATGTGTGAATGTTAGCAAAGGTATACCTATACTTAGTTTTCCATCTTCTTGGCAGATTTGAAAAATTTTAAAATAAAATGCCGTGTGAAAAAGCTTAAATTATATACTAGAAAAATGTGTGAAATTGAGAACCACTGTTATAGAAACATTTACTAATTGTTTGCAAATGACAGAATTTGTTAAAGTGTCACTGATATTTCTTATAATATGCATTTAATTAGCACAATACTATTATCACCAACTGTAAGCAGCAGGTTTTCTACAAACCTTGGGTATGGGTAATCTTGCATTTTGTTAATATATTTTTCTGATATTGAAGAAGTACTTTTACACAGATCACTCTTCATAACCCCTCACTGTTTTTTACACAAGTCAGTCCAAATAAACTTGGGAGTCTATTATTTATATTAGACTGAGAATTCTCAGAGGGAAGGAGGAAGGAGAGAAGAGTTTAACCAAAGAATTTATATGCATATATGCAAAACCCATGGAAGCAGCCAATAGTATGCTGAAGGCCTGGGGGTAGGGGGGGAGGGGTGGAATGGGGTAAAGGGAATCGATATCGATGGGAAAAAGAGGGCACATATGTAATACTTTCAATAATAAAGATAAATTTAAATAAATAAATAATGATAGAAAGTTTGGCACTGAAAAAATAATAAAGCCAATAAGATCTTTAAAAATTTATATATATATAATATATACATAATTAATATAATATAATATATATAATTATATATATTAAGTTATGCATTACATTATATGCAATGGATATTTTACATGTGGCCACATTACAATGAAAGCATGCAAATCTAGGTAATAAAAAAATCAAGATTTCTTCAAGTATTATTTTGGAGTAAAAAGGACAACTTAAATAAGAGGGTGGTAATATTCTTGTATGCTTAGATGGAATCTAAGACCTAATATTCCAAAAAGTGTGCAACATTAGTTGGTTGTATAGAGCCCTTTGTATATGATATACATATTCAGAGGGAATCTCAGATGTCTGCTGTTGTATCTCAAGGTTCAAATTTATAAATGAAAGGCTTAGATAAAATGAATTCTTATTAAAATTATATTTCTAATACCGTTAATCTTATGAACTATAGTAGGCATAGTAGATATCCTATATAATAAAGAGGTAATATGGAAATTGACTGTCACACCCTCACAAAGATGGCTACCTGTGACCAGGCCAGCAGGGGGGTTAGTGAGGGACAACCAAATGACTGAACAGCAGGATGCTTGGGGTGACCAGGCTGGAAGGGGGTGCAGTAAGGGGTGACCAGGCTGGTGGGGAGGGGCAGTTAGGAACAACCAGGCTGGCATGGAGGGGGCAGTTAGGGGACTGGGTCTCTAATATATATATATTTCAAAATCCTTTAAAGGATATATATACACACACATATGAGTGGCCAGATTATTATGACCAGCCAGATTATTATGGCCACCCCATCAGTACTTCATTGGGCCACCTTTTGCCTTCAATACTGCGGCAATTCTTCCTGGCATTGATTCCACGAGATGTTGAAAGGTGATGCGAGGAATTTGACACCATGCCTGATGAATACCACTGTCCAGTTCTGAGATTGAGTGGTTGTGGAACCAGCTGCCTGATGGCTCTTTTAACTTTGTCCCACAAATGTTCAATCGGATTGAGATCTGGTGATTCTGGGGGCCACCTAAGCACGGTAAAGTCTCCCTCATGTTCTTGAAACCACTCCTGCACAATATGAGTACCGCGGCATGGCACATTGTCTTGTTGGGAGAAGCCATCTCCATTGTGATACGCCATCAACATGATAGGATGAACTTGATAAGCAACAATACTTAGGTATATTGTGCTATTCAGACATTTATAATGACCTGGCCCTCTAGCAACTTCAGTGGGAAATTATAGCTAATTTGTCTACAAACATCAGGTGGTCATAATAATCTGGCCACTCAGTGTATATATATATATACTTGCTGTTAAGTAGACATTTGTATTAAAGATAAACTTAGCACATATTCCCTGAATGCCTACAATGTGCTACACAGTTAAAGCATTTTTTTCTTATTTTCTCTGTATAACAGATCTGTGAGGTCTGTGTTATTCTCCCCATTTTCGAGTTGATAAAACTTGAACTCAAAAAGAAAGAATAGTTGACAGAAAATCTGATAGTACTTTAGCAGAGGTAGGACCTAGTGATAGGGGATTTTTGGATTTGAACACTCAGTGTTCCATGGACAGAGGAGGTATAGCAAAGGTGGAAATTTATTGAAGAACAAGTACAGACTCCCATGTGGGGAAGGGGAAAGAATCTCACAGCACAGACTCCCACCTGGTGATGCGGAAAGAGTTCCTCCTAGTTCCCTTTCCCCCCAGTTTATAAAGGCTGCAGTTCCGGTGTCCTGATAATCCCTCTGATTGGTCAATATTCCCTTTGATTTGGTCACTGTAGCACTCCTGAGCTCAAAAGTCAAACATCATGTGGGACATGTGAGTCCCTCCTCCCTCATTGTTTTCCCATTCCCTCTGGGCTTTCTTCCCCCTTCTTCATTTTGTAAATATAGACCTTTTGATACTCCCAGTTCCCTTATCTTATGTAATATAGCTGCTACTGCTCCCTTGTGTTATGGAAATATACTTTCTCCCAGCTGGCTTGTCTTATGGAAATGTAACTTCTGCTCTGTAGCCCTGTGGTTTTTTTTCATGGACCCTTAAGTTTTAAAATTTCCTAAACCTGCCTATATCCCCTAAAAATTCTTATTTCACTAGGGTTTAAATCTAGATATATATGCATGCAACAGAGATTAAGGCATATATTCCCTGTAGTTTCAATAATACCAACCCTTACTTCCTTCAAGATCCTAGTGCATCCACTGTATTTACTTCACAATTAGAAATTAATTCTTCTCTCTATAGTTCTGGAATAATTTAATGTGCTTACTTTGAAATCACAGCAATAGATTAACTTATATTCTAACTCATAGCATCTAACATAGTTCTGGGCAAAGAGCAGTCATTAAGTAAACAACAGTACTTGTTTCCATTGCTATTTCAGCACAAAAGGTGGTGGCACTTCTGATTATGTTTTAATATTATCCTTCTGGGTAGTTTTAGATATAATATGCCATCTCTTTTATTTTTAATAGTTCTGAAACTTAAATTTTTAAATGTTTATTTGTCAGCCAATCCCCAATCAACAGGTATATACTGAACAGCCGCAGGGTGCATTATCTGAATCTTCAACAGTAATTTCCATGAAAATGTAAGGTTCTTTTAAAAATAGATGTAATTATAGTTGCTGGTGTAAACCTGCCTTTCCCCAGAGATCAGCACTTTTCATATGTACTTATGGAGATGTTCATTGGAAATAACTGCATCACTTCTAAATCATGTTACCCTGATTCTCTGCTTGTCCTTGAGATTCCTTTATCATCCTCATCATTGTGTTGCATGTTCAGCCCTATTAGTTTTTCGCTTAATGCTCTGCAGTTTAGCTCGCTGATAAAAAGCTTTATTGTAGTGTTTTTAATACCGACAGCGCCTCTGTGATTTTGCACAAATTAATTGTTCTTTTGTAGCTATTTTAGCTTTTTAGTACTTTGAGGCTGTTACTAAGGAGATAGACAAGAAGGGACTGTGGTTTACAACACTACAGCTGAATTTACATAGGCACTGTGAAGTGGAATGACTGACAAGGAAATTAAATTGAGGAAGAACGAAAAAACCCTACACGAGTGAAAAATATTTGTATTTGACCTGAATGATCCAGCTTGAAAAACAACTTGAAATGAACTACCCAGATGATTGCTATGGTCTTCACCTAAATTTATTTGAATAAAAGACCATATTTCTTTAAAAAGAAAAAACAAACAAGATTTATTATCTTAAGCAACACTGGATGGGAAGTGAAAGACGGGAAGTCATTTATAATATTTGAGCATTTTCCTAAGTGATGAAAGGAATATCCTGGCCTAGGCGCCCCTCCATGTGCAAGGGGACGTAGAGAGGGGCGTCTTTTCTAGTTACCCCTTTCATTCAGTGACTCTGAGGAACACCTCCCACCCTCCCTCCTAGATTTAAGTGTCTCTGAAGTAGTCTTTTCAGATTTCACCAACTGTGTATTCACATCTTTCATGTCATCATAAGGGACCATGTATTCAATCATGTGGAATATTTTAATACTCTTTGTATAACATTAGTAATTATTTCAATGTATTTTTAAATTAAACAAGCAAATCATTTAGGTCATTTAACTTGGTGTGAGGGATAAAAGAATGAGTGGGAGAGGCACAACACCTTCCTTATAAGAGCTAACTATATAAATATAAAATCAAAGTTTAAAGATGCAACTGTAAATTAAAATAGATAAAACTTACAGTATAAGTATTAATATCAATATAAAGTATATGTTTAAATATTATGAAAGGTCATGAATGTGCAAGTTTATAGAAGCAAGAAGTTATTGTAAGACAACTTAAAGGTTAAGGTTGTGATTTCCTATGTGATCTGGAGGCAGATGAAAGTAAAGAGGTTGCTAGACTATGGGTATGTTTCAACAATAATTGTTTTCCATTTCCTTCATGTTTTGTATTTTTTTTTTGAGGGATTTTTTTTGGAGGGGGGGAAATCTTAATATCCCAAATATGGCTGGGGCCAATCAAAGTTTAATTCCTATTCAAAGTCATCATCATGAGGACTATGGTCTGAAGCACGATTGCTTCTTAGTTATCTTTAGTTTCTAGAATTTTTTAGCACCTCTGGCACTGACTCAATCACTTCCAGAATTAGCAAAGAAGGTGAAGGATGAAATGTTGCTGGGAAAAGGAACCAAAAGTAGAATGAGAATGAAAAAAAGAGGAGAGGGAGATAGGAAAAAGAGGAGTATGAGAAGGTGGAAGGGAGGGAATGATAGGTTGAAAGGGGAGAGAGAAAAACATGGAGGAAGTTTATGGAAAATACTAGAGGCCCGGTGCACAAAAATTTGTGCACTCAGGAGGAAGGGGGGGGGGCGTCCCTCAGCCCGACCTGTGCCCTCTCGCAGTCTGGGACCCCTCGGGAGATAACGCTCTGCTGGCTTAGGCTGCTCCCAGGTGGCAGAGGGCAGGCCCAATCCATAGGTGCAGCCCCTGGTCTGGCTCAGAGCAGGGCCGATTGGGGAGTTGGGGCACTGCCCCCTGTCACGCACAGAGCAGGGCGGATCAGGGGGTTGGGGCACCGCACCCTGTCACACACAGAGCCACAGGGTGATCAGAGGTTGGGGAGCTGCCCCCTATCAGGCACAGAGCAGGGCTGATCAGGGGGTTGGGGCGCCTTCCCCTGTCATGAACAGAGCAGGGTGGATAGGGAGGTTGTGGCCCCACCCCCTGTCACACACAGAGCTGCAACAAAACTCTGAGCCACCTCCCTCTTCTAGTCCTCCTTAGACTCCTGTGAGCTCTTCCTTCCTGGGAATCCTCAACTTGATCTGAGCACTAAAGAAACTTCATTCATATTTTCTGGTGAGTGGTCTGTATTATCTGTTTCTACATCTAAATAAATTACAGGGTGGTGACCATGCTGGCTTTGGTACTAACTTAGCAAAACAAATCCTTATATCAAAAGATATCCTGCCCTGATCGGTGTGACTCAGTTCTTGGGCATCATCCATGCCCCAAGAGGTTGCTGGTTTGATTCCTGGTCAGGGCACATACCGAGGTTGTGGGTTTGAGCCCCCATTAGAGGTGTGCAGGAGGCAGCCAATCTATGTTTCCCTCTCATATTGATCTCTCTCTCTATTCTTCTCTCTCTCTCTCTCAAAATCAGTAAAAATATATATTTTTAAAAGGGAGCCCTTTATCTCAGATGACCTTTGCATGGGGTCTTCCATTTCCTGAGATACTTTTCCATGTGAAAGTCTACTATGTTCTACCTCTTACTTCACTTCTCTGCTCAATTATTCTTATGTAAGAAAACATCCCTGATCATCCTCTATAAAGCAATGACTTTGAAGAGCTCCCTTTCCCCTTACTCAACAGAGCACTTACCATTTACTAATATATATATATATATTACACTTAATTGCTTATTAACACTTTCAGAATGCAGGCTTCATAAAGACAGGCATTTTCAACTATTTTTTTCTAAATCTCCAGCCTCTTGATTGTAATACATAACAAATGCTAACATGCTCATGGTAAATAGTCAGTGTATTGGAGTGTTGTAGTTATATATATATTTCTTATATATCTCTCCAATCTCCTGTGGTATTATAATATTATTATATATGTATTTAAAAATAAAACATAAGAGATCATTAGACTGATGAAAAATTAAATTTAGCAATTCCCAACAATATTACATCTATTTAGTCTCTGCTTGATGATGCAGTCAATTTGCTTTCAGATATAGTTTCATAAATTTTTTCCATATATATATGTATACATATATGTATGAACATAAAAGTGCTCCAGTACTCCCAACATATCCATTGGTCCAAATACCCTATTTCATTTCATATTTAAAATTAAATAGCTCATTATTTTTGTTTCTGAATGATGTTGAAAAAAATACTATTAGTAATAGTAATGATATCTAGGCTTTTACATATATCACCTTAATATACATTGTAATACATTGTAATTTAATTGTATTTAATGACACAAAAGATGTAATTGATTGTAAAATAATCATTATACATGCCACTAAAAATTAAAATATAGTTCTGTCAATTAAAATATGAAGAAAAGTGCTTTCATTAGAGAGTAAATATAAGTAATTATATTTACAGCAATTTAGAGCAATTTTAGTTCTTTTTTGTATATTTAGACATAGATATAAACATATATTAATGATATAGATATATAGAAAATAAATTGGATAAGGTATCCTTAGATGTCTTTTTGGAAACTAATTCTTCCAAATTATTTTTCTACTAAAAGTCATCTTACTTATATTTATCCAGATGATATTCACTGCACAATCGAGATACAGAATTTTTATGAAAGTTTTTCAATATTGTCAATGGAATTTTTTTTTTCTAAGCTGTAACTCTATTTGCAAATTTTGAAGATAATACATTATAAGGCTAAAAATCTTCATCAAGGTATTCAAAAACAACGAGTATTCATGTTCCTTATTCAAATGTTTCTAAATCGTGTGTTGACTGAAACTTAAAGGTTTACATTCATCCATTTGTGACAAGAAAATACCCCAATATATACATATACAAGCAATAGCAATTGCAGAATGGCTGGCTTGGGACAAGAGCCAAGGGAATTAAGAAATGTTAAAATGAGAGGTCTTGAAATGGATCACATATGTCATATCACATGTCATTAATTTAAAAAAAAACACAACAAATCATATATTAAAACCCAACTAGATAACGGAATTAAGACTTTCCAAATTCATTAAGCTAGTCAGTAACTTACCTAAGACTAATTTTATATCCCATACTCCTACCCTGATAATTGGAATAAATTATAAATCTGCCTACCTTACTTAAGTCATAATTATTATGCAAGGATTTATTTATAGTTAAATTTTGCTCTCATGTTAGGATTGTAAAATTGAAGTTTCTTATATCTTTGAAATTCTACTTTTTTCTACTGATTTAAGCCTTTCTTAATCAATACTTAAATTATGAAATAGAAATTTAACTTTTTTATTACTTGTTTAGGTTTTAAATTTTAGTATATATAATCTTATTATTAAACTAGATGATTCATTTGGTGGCAAAGCACATTTTTAATCAACACAATCAACCTTTGTTAAACCATTATGTAGGCAGAGATGATGTTGTGTGTCTTTGTATAAGGATACAATGTTAAAATTTTACAAATTGAAGGAATCTTATAATTTACCATTTTCCCAATCAAGAGTATTTGAAGTAGAAAAGTTAAATAACTCTCTCAATGTCATCCTGCTTTTTAGTGTCCACATCCAAACAAAATTTGAGTGCTTGATATGAAGTCCACTTGTTCTTCCTACTATTTTATGGTGGATAGATTATATTTGTAGATTTTCATTCATATGAGTGCAAGTATTTTGTATTCTACCTCAATATATCCCTAGTGCTTAGTATAGTGCATTGTCATGCAATAGTCATTCCTTAGATGGCCAAATGAATGAACATCTTGACTATCTGATCCCAAACAAGAGTTTAAATGAGATAAACTCTTTTGAAATACCAAAGGTTAGCCTAGAATAGAATAGAATTTTGATATTTTTGGGGGTTTTGTTCATTGCTTAACTGTAATAATACAGTAGGTGCTCGGGTTATGTCAGAGATCCGTTCCTAAGGCGTGATGTAACATGATTTTCGCTGTAAGTTGGAACCCACCTACATATGCACCTACGTCACTCACATGGAGCACATATACAGCAATGAAGTGAAACAGCAAAAAAAAAAAAATTAAAATAAATATAAGAATCCCTGACCTTTATTTGTGGTAAATAAATAATAAAAAACATAAAGCACAGATGTACATACATCGAAATGATGGAACTTTTTTTTTATAAATAAATGGGAGATGGCAACATAACCATGAAATGATGTAAGTCGAGTCCAACATGACCCTAGGACTGTCTGTAGTCAAAACAGTTATATATGGTTTCTACTTACCCATGTACGAAGTTTGTGTGTTTGTGTGTGTGTGTGTGTGTGTGTGTGTGTGTGTGTGTGTTTAATGAAATGTGTTAGAAAAATGCAAGATTGGCTCTTAGTATGATGGAACATCTTAGTGGATGGAGGGATGGAGTCTGGGACCTCTGTGTAAGATAGATGATGATAGCCCTAGCTAGTTTTGCTCAATGGATAGAGTGCTGGACCATGAACTGAAGGGTCCACGATT
>NW_006292782.1:138527-145256 GCF_000327345.1 Myotis davidii
CCCAAAAGACCTGTACGCATGCATATAAGTCTGGTCAATGGACACAGACACTAGGGAGGTGAGGGCATGAGTGGCAGTGGGGGGGGCATGGGGGTGGGAAGGACACATATTTAATACCTTAATCAGTAAAGAAAAAAAAGAAAAAATAAATCTTAAATCATTAAAAAATAGAATGACAGACAGATTTATACATATACTTACATATTGTCTTATGACATTAATGGTTCATTGATTTGAGCATTTTAATATATCTATTTTACTGAAAATAAAATAAAAAGTGATTATTTTCTCTGAAATATTGAATCAAGATCATGGTTTAATTTTATGTATTGTGTTTATGCACTATCTAACTTTCAAAGTTATTATCCATGTGTTTAGCTCATTTAAGAAAGAAAATCCAGTTGTGCCAGTATATTTTTTATGTTTTTCTGCAACTTAGTAGGATTAAAATTGCAATGCCTTCTAATCAGACCATCAGTAGTGTAGTAATTAAGCATTAATTTAGCAAGTTCATCTTTCTATCTCACTGTTTTTAACACAATTGCTGGCTTGGTATTTCCATAGCTCTGAGGTCAAAATAAGAGAGAATTTGGATACATAGATATACGAAACATCTTGAACTAAATGCAGTAGAGCTTGACTTTGAGATGCCTTGGGTAAGCTTAAATTAGTCTCTTATTTAATTATATTCAAAAGGAAAAGATAACAGTATTTCACTAAAAAATATTTTTCAAAATTTATAGCAGAATCATAGATGTTCAAGAAAAAAAATTAAACTCTCACTCAAAGATATTTAACAGCTCATACTCAGTCTGTGTATTCACTTCTTTTTCCTACGTTTGCTGGTGAAATGATTTTACAAATATACTTTTCATAAATATTAAAATAATATTAAAGTGATCTGCTATTTCAGTCTAATTATTCATGTCAGAGTATGAAGTTGAAATATCTAACATTGTCTTAATTTTGCATTTGTTAAGACAGTTGGGCATGAAATAATTTGCTTGGTTATTAGAAAAGTATAATGGAAATAGCAAAAGAAAAATATGTTAGAATTAGGTCCACTCTGTAGATGTTGCTATAAAGTAGGTTTAGGAAAACTATAGCCTGTTGACCAAATCTGGCCCTCTGCCTGTTTTGTTGAATTTATTGGAACCCAACCATGACCATTTATCTGGGTATTTGTCTAAAGCTGCTTTCACACTACAATGACAGAGTTGTGTAGGTAAGACAGACACTGTATGGAGCCCACAGAGACTAAAATATTTACTATTTGCTTCTTGACAGAAATATTCCAATTCCATGATAAAACCTTGAAAAAGAGGGATCCAAGGATGATCCCATTTTTGGACTTGAACTTCCAATTCCAATGCACTGCCATTGTGTTCTTAGAATACAACCATGACATCCCTGTATTGAAATTATCAAGAACTTATTTTTTTCTAGTTATCTGAGTAGTTCCACTTAGTCTTCTTATTTAATTTCATATGCAGAAGTCTCTCAGGCAGGCCTTCCTTCAAGATCATACTTAAAATATCTACATACTATGCCAAAATCGGTTTGGCTCAGTGGATAGAGCGGAGTCCAGCTGGCCCACCCCAATTGAGGTGCTGGGGGGGGCTGTTTGAGGGTGGGGCCTGCTGGGGGGAAGGGCTGCAGGTGTTTGGCCAGCTGGCCCCGCCCCCTGGTCCAACTACTGGTTGAACTCATGGTCAAACTCCTGATTGAGGGGACAGTTTGCATATTAGCGTTTTATTATATAGGATTTGCCCTTCTACTTTATCACTGTATTTGGCTTTATTTTTCTTTATAAAAATTCATACTAGAGACCCAGTGTACAAATTTGTGTATGGGTGGAGTCCAGCTGGCCCACCCCAATTGAGGTGCTGGGGGGGCTGATTGAGGGGGGGGCCTGCTGGGGGGAAGGGCGGCAGGTGTTTGGCCAGCTGGCCCCGCCCCCTGGTCCAACTACTGGTTGAACTCATGGTCAAACTCCTGATTGAGGGGTCTCAATTGGTTAGCATCTTATATTATATAGGATTTGCCCTTCTACTTTATCACTGTATTTGGCTTTATTTTTCTTTATAAAAATTGTCACCATGTTGTTGGCACAATGTTAGATGTTCAAATCTATGTCCTATTTACCCTGAGAATGAACATATTTCCCAGTTTTTATTGCACTTACTGAATTACTGAGTCCTAGTCAATGGACTAGCTTCTTGAATCAATACTTTCTACACATTTGTCCAGATTGCCCACATTTTCCCTCTCTACCAGGCAAATGAGGAGCCCATGAGATGGGGAAAAGAGCTTGGACTCTAAATGACTACTCAGAGCAGAGATCTCTCCTTACCCTGGCTCTCACTGACCAGTATTATCGGTGATGTGATAGTAAAATAAATTATTTTGTTTCAAGCTCTGAGATGTTGATGTTGTGATGTTCTATCCTAATGTTTACTCCTGAAATAGTATGTTTATTAATTTATTGTTTGCTCCTACAAGTAGAATTTAAGCTTCATAACACCATGATTTATTTTTGTTCACTACTAGAGCACTATCTAGTATGAAATAGGTGTTCAACATTGATTCAACTTGTTTGTAGAGTGAATGCATGAGGAAAGCTAAATATCAGAATCACTGAGAAAACGTGCAAAGATTTCACTGTGCTCTCTTAAAAGCATGGACATAGACAACAATGGACATAGCCTATGGACATAGACAACAATGGACAATAGCCCACGGATATAGACAACAATGAACATATTTCCCAGTTTTTATTGCACTGACTGAATTACTGAGTCCTTCTTCTTTTCTAAGAACTTTGAGTTAGTAAGTTTAGTTTTTAAAAAAGTTAATGGAAATTAAAATGAATACCTCTCCATACCTCCCTTATATTTTTGGATTGTGTATATTATAAACATTATAGTATTCCATACTTTCCCCATCATACTTGACGAACTCTCATCACTGAAGTACATTAGTTGAAAATACAGTCGAGCCAGAATGCTCAAGATAAATTCCTGGCTTGGCCACTTATTAACTGTGTGACCTAAAACAGAGTTACTTGTCCACTCTTTGGATCAGCTTACCCATCTGTAAAATGGAGATACTTAGATTGCTTATGTAGTAGCAATAACATTCTATGTAGTAGCAATAACATAATTTTACTAAAATGGGGAAACTATCCACACTCTGTAAACTTAATCAAAACAGGAATCTTTAAAAAAATTCGGTTTTTATTATACCCTATCCCTCTCCAAAAGGTTTCATCTAAGGTCTGAGAGGTAACTACACACGTTCACAACTTGTTTGGGTTGCCTGATCCTCACTATTTCCCCCTTCTGCTCTACTGCTTCATAGTTACTGGCATATATTCTCTGAATTCCTCAGTGTCCTCATTCTTATCTTGGCAGGGGCCCATGCACATCACTCAACATCCTTCATATCCTGACAATAGAAATCTATACATATTCTCTATGTATCTCTGTGACTTGTTTGGGAAGCACTGGGGAATGTGGAAGCACTGTCATGTAACTATGGGGCTTCGGTAAATTTAGAAGAGTTATTACATGGATAAACCATGCCAATATGATACCCAGTCAATTGTTACTGAATGATGGCAAGAAGTGAGGGAATTCTGAAAATCTGCTGCTTTCCTCAGTCCCATCTGGGAAACAAGGCTCAGATCCCAAAAATTAATTGAGGGTCTTATTCTGCTTTGGGGATTTTACCTCAATTTGGGTGAGAGATATGTTTCCAGAACTTCATGTCTGGGACCTTAATGAGACGCCGTGTCTGATTCTTGCCTCTACTTTTGCCTTATAAATTCTGATTCCCTCTGTAGTAGGAGAAAACTTGCCCTTGGCATAGACCTTTTAAAGATCAAAATCCAACATTACTTTCTACTTTTCTCTGCATTTCTATGTAACAATAATATTTTGAGAGGAGTCAGCATAGACCATTCTCTCCTGTCATCTTCCTAATTGGGAAATGGGCCCATTAGCAGAACATTTTGAGGCAAAAGAAATTTTAGTAGTTCATTGCAGCATCAAACCACAGAACAGAGAGTTGATGGCATTCATCCAACTAATATAAAAAGCTCATCCAGTAAGGAGATGATTGGATTAATGTTAGTCTGAATTCTGAGCACTAATATTATTTAGCTCAACTAACAAACCCCCAAAAGTTAATTTATTCTGTCATAGCAACACTTTCATTTCTTCTTTGGAACAGTGATACTTCTAATCATCTAGCACCTCTAAGAGGCAGATGCTTTATCTCCAGGAAGTGGTGAACACAGCAAGTGACACTATATCTGAACAATAACATCATTCTGTTTCATACAGTTTTTTCAGAACTCTCTTCTCAGCCTGAGTCAACTTCAGCTGATTACATGTTCAAGTCCATAAACTTTATCTCTGATATTTTGCATTTGGTTTTTATTCTTTATTCTTTTGAATTTCAGAATATTTCCTAGGCACTCCTCCACTATAAAAAGCATAATGAGTTGCCCAAGAGACATAGTTTACAAGCCTCTGCTCTAAGCCTACTGCTGCTTTCCTTACTAGCCTTCTGCTATGTTTCTTTCATTTCTTTTATATTATGACAAAACACAAAGTGTTTCTGATTAATTCAATGTAAAGGGACCAATACATAAAAATGTTTACCTTTGCATTAACCAAAATGTCTATTCTTCAGTCTAAACTATCATCATGAATATATCCATGTGTATATTTATTTTAACACTCTTTTGATAGGGGCAGGTAATTTTATCACTTTGAAATTTTTTTTTCTCAATTGGTTAGCATCTTATAATTTTTAAAATATATAATATGTCTGGGGGCAACATGTAAAGCATTTAAACCTAAATTTCTCTGCCAATATGCAGAAAAGTAATGTCTTCCAAGCTTGGGGAAAATTATTGCCTAAAGAGTCATTAGTGATTTTTACCTGAAATGATGAGAAAAATATTTCTGAAATCTTCATTCCATTGCAGTTCAGAAAAGCAAGCATGGTGCTTTACACAGCCCAAGAGTAGATACCATGGTTACAGAGAGTTAATGTTCTCATAATATTTTACCATTCATCAGTGCTCTGTTTACATTGCTTAATTCTACCTTCAACCTTGCGCGCGCGCACACACACACACACACACACACACATTAATATCACATTCTGAGGGATAATAAAATTGAAGTCCAGAGAATTTAAGTGACATGTTTAAAACCATTCACCTGATAACAGATAACACCTAGCTTACCTGAATCTGGTATCATTGCTCTTTCTCCTTAGTGCATTCTGCCAATTAAGTTTTATGCATTCAGCTAAATATAGATTAGCTTCCAAGGCCAAAAATGAGGAGGTGATTATGTATAATATTCAATAGTCCATGTAAAGAAAAATGTTTCATTAATTTGTTAAAAATAAGACTAACTGATTGAGACTGAGAAATATGAGCATAAGGATAGGAAGCTGACTTCATTAATGATATATAACCATTATAGTAGAGAAATTTTATTTGAACAAACACTTTAACCAGAGCATAGTACAAAAAGCTGTATATATGTTCAGTGTTTTAAGTTTATTTTATTTAAAGGAACAATAAAGTATTTGTACCATTAATTTTATGTCATCAACATTTATTCCTATGCTACTCTAAGCCAAGTACTGAGATAAAGGCTTTATATTAAAGATTAATAAAACAGAGCCCTTTATGGAAGACATTGCCAGCAGTCGATCAAATCTGTAATTCTCTTTTTTCTCTTAACTCCAGAGCAAGGTATGTCTGAATTTCTTGCCTTTAGGTGTGTCCATGGGGCTAAGTTTTCCACAGTGGAATGTGAGTGGAAATGGTTTGACTAAACATTTTTGTTCATGACTAAGGCCAGCCTAGAATATAGGAATTTCAGTGTTAAAATCAGAAAAGACCCTGGCAAACGAAGTTGAGTTAGTTGGCCTAAAAAGAAATGATGTTCCAGGGTTTCAGGCCTGGTTTCTAAAAAGCTCCCTTATAAATTTTTCCATGCTCTTTTCTCACAGATTGATATAGTGATAACTATGGAGAGCTGAATAGCTCAAAGTCTATTACTTGGACTTTGTGACCACATGGAGCAAACCAGTCACAGATGAGGAGGCTCAGATCTGGAGTCACCCACTTTGAACTGTTATAAATGACTAGAGGCCCAGTGCACGGATTCTTTCACCAGTGGGGTCCCTTAGCCTGGCCTACACCCTCTTGCAATCTGGGACCCCTTGGAGGATGTCAGATTACTAGCTTCAGCTCGATCCCCGCAGGCCAGGCTGAGGGATGCCACCAGTGCACCAGTCCATACACTGAGCGTCTAGTATGCAAGTAAGATCTTTGGTTAATCTCTTCCCGCCCTCCGTGCTCCCCACTTCCCTCTAAGATTCATTGGTCTGTTCCATGTTTCCATGCCTGTGCATTGAGTGTCTGCCCCCTGGTGGTCATTGCACATCATAACTATTGGTCAAACAGTTGAATGCTCATATGGTTGCTTAGGCTTTTATATGCCCGGTGCACAAAAATGTGTGCACTCAGGGGGAAGAGGGGTCCCTCAGCCTGGCCTGTGCCCTCTCGCAGTCTGGGACCCCTCGGGAGATAACACCCTGCTGGCTTAGGCCTGCTCCCGGGTGGCAGAGGGCAGGCCGATTCCCTAGGTGCAGCCCCTGGTCGGGCTCAGAGCAGGGCCCATTGGAGAGTTGGGGCGC
>NW_006292782.1:145633-146945 GCF_000327345.1 Myotis davidii
CGCTCCCCGGCCCCGACCCTGTCACACACAGAGCAGGGCCAATCAGGGGGTTAGGGAGTTGCACCCTGCCACACACAGAGCTGCAGGGCAATTAGAGGTTGGGGAGCTCCCCCGTATCAGGCACAGAGCAGGGCAGATAGGGAGGTTGTGGCCCCACCCCCTGTCACACACAGAGCCTCAGGGCGATCAGGGGGTTTGGGTGCTGCCCCCTGTCACGCTGATCCCAGGGCCAGGAGACCTCTCCACTCTGCTGATCCCGGTGCTGGGAGGCATATTACCCTTTTACTATATAGGGTAGAGGCCTGGTGCACAGGTGGGGGCCAGCTGGTTTGCCCTGAAGGGTGTCCTGGATCAGGGTGGGGGTCCTGCTTGGGTGCCTGGCCAGTCTGGATGAGGGGATGATGGCTGTTTCCAGCTGGTCACACCCCCTTCATCATGGGGGTCCCCACTGGGCTGCCTGGCCAGCCTGGATGAGGGGATGATGGCTGTTTTCAACTGGTCACACCCCCTTCAGGGTGTGGGTCCCCACTGGAGTGCTTGGCCAGTCTGGTTGAGGGGCTGAGGGTCGCTTTCAGGCTGGCAGGTGACTGAAGCTCCCAACCTCTCCTTTTTTTCTTTCTTTTTTTTATTCTGGGATTTATTTATCTTCTATGGCTGTCACTGGAGCTGAGAGCCAGCTTTAGCTCTGAGGCTCAGCTCCAGCTCTGAGACCTCGGCTGCTGAAAGCGGTTATCGAAACTCTGTTTCAACTCCAGCTCTGAGATCCCAGCTCGCTGAAAGCTGGTTTCTGGGGTTTTTTTTAGCTTCTATATTTGTTACAATGTTTCAAACTGCAGGCTCAGAGGCCTGCAAGGCAGGCGGGGAACATTGGTTTCCTCCGTCACTGAAGCAAGCAAGCCTCATGTTAGTTTCAAGCTGCCAGGCTTCCGGCCACCATCTTGGCTGTCAGTTAATTTGCATATCTTGCTGATTAGCCAATGTGAAGGGTAGCGGTCATATGCCAATTGCCATGTTTCTCTTTTATTAGTGTAGACTAGTGGCCCGGTGCACGAAATTCATGCACATTGAAAGGGAATTAATTGGAGGAAATATTTTAATATTGCTATTTTCCCTTTCTCTATAATAAAAGTGTGAGAGATAAAAGGAAATGAGTACAATATATATGAAAATTATACATAATTTTATTGATAAATAAACAGTAAAAAATGATATAACAACAAACTCATGATGTAAAAACAACACTGATGCAAATAATGACTGGTAAAGTGATTAAACTTATTCTAATATCTCTCTGTATACCACATTAAGGGTA
>NW_006292782.1:147215-148624 GCF_000327345.1 Myotis davidii
GAGAGAGATGCTGGGGTCCGACCCCAGCAGGTCCAGGGGTCCCCAAAGGTGTGGACGGAGTCGGCGAAGAAGGAATGAATGGCACAGAGGCAGTGTTCAGTTCATCAGCATAGTTGGGTTCTCTTGTCAGGATCTCCAGCCAGCCAGCCTGGCTCCGTGGTTGAGCCTCGACCCATGAACCAGGAGGTCATCAAATTTTCCTTTTCAGCATCATCTGTTGAGTCAACGGAATCATCACTCAAACATGTGTGAAACTTACCATCAAGTATATCCAAAATTTCTTCAAGTTTTGAACATGCTCAATTTTTGGACAAAAAATTGCATGTTTGGATATACTTTTAATATTATCTATAGATATACTATTTCCAAAGGTGGCTTCAATAATAGATCCGTCACAAATCATTTCATGGGGGATTTCAATAATATCCATTCCTAAATGAAAACTGCTATCAAGTTTGCCATCCCCAAGTTTTACTAACCGTCGACTATAAGCAGAATCCTCTGATCTCACATTTGTTGTGAGAGACAACTTTCTGAAACATCCCCAAACATTGCAGTACTTTAAACTCATTTGTACTATGGGTGATCACATGGCATGCAGTACAATACTGAGACATTGTCGAAAATCCCCTCTGAGAAGGAGAACTTTCCCATGAAATGCAACATTCAAATTCATAATTTCTCTTAGTAATCTGTCTATGGCATTTATAGCATGACTGGATGCCATGTGCATTCATCAATAATAAGAAGTTGGGCCTTTTTAAAGATTTTAGCAACTTCACTTTTTATATCGAGTCTAGAAATTGAAGTTTCATTTAATGGAATTGGTAATTTATATTGGGAATGAAAGGCTCTTCCACCAAGAAGTAAATTTGCAGCAATTCCTGCACTCTCTGTGGGTAAAACAGTACCACCACGACCTCTAATATAATGTGTTAAAACTTGATGCAGATATGTTTTCCACTACCAACTGGACCATCTAAGAAAAAGCATTTGGGGTGTACAGTTTGATCTTCGATGGCTGAAGTTATAGTCTGAAAGGTTGCCAACTGTTCATCATTTAGAGAATTTATCAAAACCTCTGCCCTTTGTTGCTCATACAATTGATCACATCTATTTGCATTCTTTAATAAAGGACAGACGGAAGTTTGAAATGTGAACATTTCATTCCATGCAATGTGAATACCTCCTGAATTTCGTTAAGGGCATGCGTTTCACAGTTTACACAGGCACCTTGTTTGGAGTGGCTGGTGGAATATCGGTGCATTAGTGCCCGCCAGCCCCGGATCCTTGTGGGAGGGTCGTTTATGGGTGTGGCTGATGGCGGATCTCTGTGGTCCCACCCGCCAGCCATGGGTCGGGTCCCATACAGGCCACCTGCCACCTGAGTCGCAGATAGCAGGCCCAGA
>NW_006292782.1:148852-161513 GCF_000327345.1 Myotis davidii
CCACCCCCAATTAGGCAGGCTGGCCACCACAGTGCATGTCTTAGCCACTGGTCTTTCTGGTCATTCTGGTCCTTGTGCCGTTCAGTCTCTTGGCTTTTATGTATATAGATAGTCATACTATAAAAAACAAAATACCAATAAAAAGTAGAGTGGTGTATTATAAAAGGAGAATTAGAAGAGTAACAAGTTCAACTTTGAATTTAGTAATATATAAAATTGAAATGCAGTGGTATTTTTCATAATATATTCAAGAGATCTAGCCGCCTGGCCCCAATCAGGGTGGGGGGGTCTGACGGGGGTGGGGTTGGCAGGGGGGAGGGGCCGCAGGTGGTTGGCTGGCCAGCCCCACCCCCAATTAGGCAGGCTGGCCACCACAGTGCATGTCTTAGCCACTGGTCTTTCTGGTCATTCTGGTCCTTGTGCCGTTCAGTCTCTTGGCTTTTATGTATATAGATAGTCATACTATAAAAAACAAAATACTAATAAAAAGTAGAGTGGTGTATTATAAAAGGAGAATTAGAAGAGTAACAAGTTCAACTTAGAATTTAGTAATATATAAAATTGAAATGCAGTGGTATTTTTCATAATATATTCAAACATGTTCTTAAAAGGACATTTCTAGACACATGTTTACTTAGGAAACAGATGATGAATAGAGCTAATGACTATTCCTTGACCCATTATATCAGTGAGATGATCATAAAAAAGTACAATTTTTGTTTAGATAATTTTAAATGAGTGATAAAGAATAGAAGTTGAGGATTTATAATCCCTTTCTATAGTGAAGTTATGTTGTTTAATTCTTAAACCATTGTTAAAATAATAAAGAAAATGTTTTGATTTAAACAAAGACTCATTTTACCAAACTCCTTTTCATTTTGATCAAGGATTCTTTTATTGGCAGCATAAATAAATGGAGATGTCTATTCTTTTAAAAAAAGCATTAATCTTGCATATTTGTTTTCAACACACTAGGCAATTATTTTATGAGTGCAATTCATTTTTTCTAATGCTACCCATCCCCTTCACAGTAAGAATACATATTTCTCATATTAGTTGTCTCATTAAGCAAAAGTTGTGCCTGGATATGCTGGATATCAGGATATGCTTCTTATTATTACAAAGTTTGGAAAATTGCAATCCTTCCAATACTTTTTACAACTGTGGGAATTTTATTTTATTTTCACATGATATGGGTATTGTCACTGAAATACTGGATTTCCCTTTTATAGATAGGTTAAGCCCTACACATTTTTATTAAAGAAGGAACCTTCAGGGACCTATCACAAAAGAATGATTAAAAGTGACCTAAGTATAAGACTTCATGGAGTTCTGATGATTCAAAAGTTTTATTTATTAAGAATCAATCCACCATTACTTCAGATAGTGGTAATTTTAGAACATTTTAGAACATTTTTGGTCAAAATTCAACAAGTAAAGTAAATATCTCTTAAACAATATACAGTTAATGGTTGACTTCCTCTATTAAACTCTAGGTATTTATGCTTTCACATAATGAGCAACTTTGGACTATGGAAATATTTATATATTTTTTTTAGAATGCTAAATGTATTAGAGATTCATCTGAAAATGAACAAATTATGTATAGATAATTTTTGAACAATCAAATAGCCACTGATATACTTTCCTTATCATCAACACTCTAAAAAGAATACTTCAATGAATATCAACTTCATAAAATGTTTGCTCATCAAACATAATTGTACTCAGGGTATATTTATAAAAATTGTACAAGCATGACTCCAGGTAGTGCATGAGAGTTAAGCAAGGTTTTTATGTGTATGACTCATGTGCCTGGTTTATTTTATATGAAATTATTATGTCCATCTACATGCTGCACAGTGTATCAGGATATAAATAATTCACTAAAATGTTTTGAACAGTTTTCAAGTTGTAGAAATTATTTAAGAAGCAGAGGCTCAAAATAAGGCCAGTGCATCAAGGTAGGTGACAGCTTAAAATTTGAAAAGAATAACACTGATAACCTAAAAAATAAAACCTATGTTACCATTTAAAATAAAAATTCATACATTGCAATCACAAGTTCAATATAAAAAAAAACAATCATCTATATGTATCAAGAGATTAAAGCTTAATAAGTTTGGGGTTGATGAAAACAGTTTATTATAATCTGTCTGGATTCATAATTTGTGTTTACCAAAATAAACTAAATCTTAGCAATAAAAAATATAAAAGTAGAAATTTTAATTTTATATCAAATACCAATTTCTCACTCTCTATATAAACAAACTGTGATGAGAATGTAAATTTCACAAAGATTAACTAGAAATAAAATCCTCCTCGCTAGCAAAAACCAATTAGCACATACTTGAAAAAGAGTATTACATATTTGCTAAGAGATTATAGATATTTTGGTAGACTTTATTAATTTAATTAAAACTATTGTACAGATAGAGAGAATAATAAATTAGTAATTTGAGAAATTATGATTTTATTTTTGATCCTGCTGGAAAATAGACTTTATACATTTCATTTTCCTTTTGCTTATTTAATTCTCTTATCAAAGTCAACCAACATATAAGTAAAAAGATCTCTCTACAACATGAAAAGTTAAATGATCTCTGAAACAACTGTTGAAAAAATTATTTTACATATTCACCTTATAGTATGACTGATCACAATAATTAATTTTATTTATATAATCTAGGGTTCAATATCACTCATTTAAATCTCATCGTAATCTCTAACAAATATATACTATTGGTTTTAGCAACATGGACTCTAACTAGGTTGATTCTCCATAAGTTAAAATACAACTAAATTACAAATAACTTTACAAATATATATGATAATGAATATCAATATGAAAACATCATAATAATATAAACACTCATATTTTGTGGAAAGAAAAACTGTGAAATGAAGCTTCTTTTATTATGAAGAGATGTGTCTGTAAATTAACTGGTTAAATTATATGTAAGCTTAATATAGCTGGTTTTTATTGTTGAGGTGTGAAATATTAGCATAACTTGTTACTTAGTAATGTGGATTTACACATTTTATTAACATCATGTTATGTTTTGCTCCAAGTAAAGTGCCTTTAAAAATAAAACATCAACATAAATATTGCAAGAGAGGAAAAGTGTAGGCATTTTGTGAGAAAATTTATAGGTAGTCAAGCTGAAATATAAGGAATTATATTCTTCCTAGAAAGCAATGTGTTTTCCTGAATTAATCTGGAATGTTTCCTTAATTTTCCTCTGATTTTGTAGAAATATTATAAAATTTTTGTGAGCCATTTCTGCACATAAATGAATGTGAAAGAAAAAACACCTGACCTTTAAAATTTAGGATAGCTCTGTAATTAAGAGTGTATCTAAATATTTTAACTTTTGAAATATGTTTGGGCAAAAAGAATTATTTTTACTGAAACAAATTTTTTTAAAATCAAAATAGCCAATAAAAATCTGACAGCCCGAAAATATTTGGACATTATGTTTTTAGACAATAAGTGATTATGATTGTTAAATTATTATTTTCAGGTGACAGATGCATTGCAATCTGGCTCACATTGTTATTAATCATTTTCTAAAAATGTATTATATTTTATATTACCACAATTTCTCCACCTAGGTTAAGTCTGTATTAAACAAAACAAAACACTTTTCCTGAATCCAAACCTGGTTCCAGGTACTATGCTATGGACTGGAGAATGAGGTGTGGGTGGATGTGGGGAGAAGGAGAAAAGAAGAACAGTTACTTAGAAACAAAGTTTTCTCAGCAGAAATTTTACTTATTATTTATGTAGCATGTACTTAGTAATCATTATTTTACCCATATTTTTACTTCATGTTTGTTAATCCTCACCTGAGATTATTTTTTCCATTGATTTTTTTAAGAGAGAGTAGAAGGGAGGGAGATAGGGAGGGATGGAAGGAAGGAGAGAGAGAGGGAGAGAGGAAGAGAGAAAGAGAAATTGATGTGTGTTAAGGTTTAGCTGGTGACATGGGCTGTGAAAGAATTCACAACTAAGAGAAGAGATGCAGAGAGAAAATTTATTTTACTTTCCAAGGAAGGAAAGGGCTGGTGTATTGCTAGTCAAGAGTATTGCTAGGGCAGTGAAGAGAAAGTGGCTTGCTTTTTTTTTTTTTTTTTAATCCTCACCCCAGCATATTTTTCCATTGATTTTTAGAGAGAGAGAATGGAAGGGAGAAGGAGGAGAGGGAGAGAGAGAAAGAAACATTGATACGTGTGTGAGAGAGACATATTGACTGGTTGCCTCTTGCACGTGCCCCAACTGGGGGTCTGGGATAGAATCTGCAACTGAGGTGTGTCCCCTTGAATGGGAATCGAACTCACAACCGTTTGGTCCAGGACTGATGTTCTAACCACTGAGAAACACCGGCCAGGGTTGGCTTGCACTTGCTGTAAAGGGCAAGCATTTGCTGCTTCTGAGTGAAGATGAAGGGAGAGGGATTGTGTGGAAGGAGACCAGATGTGTATTGGGGGGAGGAGGACAGAGTTGTCTTGAAAAGTTACAGTTTGTTTTTGTTTTTTTCCAGGAGACATTCCAGCAGATGTCCTAAGGGGGTGTCTTACCAGTATTTTTCCCAAGCCTGTAAAACAATCTTAGAACAAAAGTTATAAAAGGTTCAAAAGAGAGATCTGTTTGAAGGAGAGAGAGAAGGGAAGGGGATGAGGAGGAGCAAATTATCATGAAGTTGTTCACACAGCAGGGAGGAGGGTGGTGGAAGAATGTAGCCTTGAGAGTAGCTTATCTTGTCCCACAATTTGAACAGAGGAGCCAACAATTAATCTTGTGTTTAATTACTAGTTACTTATCAAAAATTGTTGAAGGCCACAGGGGGGAAAAAAAGGAGAGGTCTTTTTCTATCCTTACAATATGAGATGGACACATAATCTGATTGCTTCCCACACATGCTGACAAGGCCTGGGATCAATGCTGCAACCCAGGTTCCTGCCCTTGCAGGGGAACAGAACCTGCAAACCCTTCCATGTGCAGGCCAATGCTCTAACCACTTAGCAACACCAACCGGGGCATTTTATTATTATTTTTAAAGAGTGGATGAATAACATTATTTGAAGGAAAGCTTATTTTATCATGAAATGATTTCTTTAGGACAATTTTATAGTAGTATTTACCAAATTATGTATGTTGTAATAGAATAATTCCATTTCTTCTGCCAGTAAAACTTTAATGCTTAGAATAAAGGCATACTCTGTTCTCACGAGCACCAGCTAAAGTGATGAATGAACAGGTCTCTGAAGGAGTTACCTTCTTGCAAGTCATGCTTTATTAAACACTGCAACAAATTCCTGAAGTTTGTGTTTAGAAAGTGCATTTGTTTCTTTATGGTGAGATAGCTCTTCCGCCATAATAACAGCAGTATGCACTTATTCATGGCCCTTTGGAAGGCAAAGAAGTTGTGCCTATGAGGGCTAGACATGCAGGAAAGGTATGTTTTCATGCAGGGTATAAGAGAATGGAATTGACAAATGGTTAGCTCTACAGCACAGACCAGAGGGCAGGGAAGATTCACGGACCCTGGATGATACAGTGCCTGAGAGGTAATGTGCTATATTCAGATTTAAATGCCATCTCTACTGTTTACTACCAGTATGACTCTAGACAACTTTCCTAGTCTCTTTTTACATCTGTTTTCTTCTCTACAAAATTATGAAAGCATTTCATTGGTTAGTTATGAGTATTGAACAAGTCAACTCACTTAAAGTACAAGAAAGTATACCTGGCACACATTAAGCACTCAATAATATTAGCTCTATTTTATGACTGGTCTTGGTCAAAAGATTTCTTGAGATTTCTTTCAATTCATGATCAATTTTTATGTGAGACTGAGAAATTAATAAAATATCTAGACACTAGCTTTTTTCTAAGGGAGTGGCCAACAGACAAGGAATATTTGTTGAAGTTTCTCTTCTTAGTTTTACACTTAGTTTTGACTTGAAAGCTGATGAGACGACTTTCTGCCAAGATGGTGGCATAGGGAAACAAGGTGCACACCTCCTCCCATAATTACATCAAAATTACAACTAAACTACAAAATAACCATCATTCAGAACCATCTGAAATATAGCTGAATGGAATTCCTATAACTAGGAAATTAAAGAAGAAGTCACATCAAATGAGACTGGTCAGAGGGCCAGAGGCTTGGAACTGGCAGATAAAAATCAGGAGTGATACTTCATTTGTGGAGGTTCGCCTCTGAGGAATGAGGGGTCCCAGTGCCACACCAGGTCCCCCAGGGGACCAAGGTTACAGTCCCAGGAAGATAATCTCCTTAACTTCTAGCTATAAAAATCAGTAGGAATTGAGGCTGAGGGAGACTGAGGCTCCTGGAATCCCAGGCACCTCCACAAGTGACACACTCAAGGGTGGACTCAGCACATATCAGGGCCCTGCTGAAGTAATTCCTGCTCTTTGTGATGTGTCTCTGCACAGCCAAGGTGGTTAAAGATCAGTGGTCACAGCCAGTCCGTACAGATGATCGGCTGGGATAAACCTCCCCCATTAATGTGCCAATGGCAATCAAGACTCAACTACAACAGAAAGGTGTAGAGCCCACATGGGGTGTGCCCAGCTGTGGTGATTGGGAAAGCTGTGCCAGTGGACCCTACAGGATACCTACTACATTAGAACATGCTATCAAGCCTGGGGAGCTGTAGCCGCTCTACCTAATACATAGTAACAGGCACAGGGAGGCTTCTAAAATGAGGAGACAATTAAACATAGCCCAAATGAAACAACAGAACAAAACTCCAGAAAAAGAACTAAACAAAATGGATATAAGCAATCTACTAGATGACAAGTTCAAAACACTGGTTATAAGGATGCTCAAGGAACTTAGCAAGGACCTCTACCTACAGCATAAAAAAGAACCAGCTGGCCCTGACTGGTTTGGGTCAGTGGATAGAGCATCGGCCTGTGGACTGAAGGGTCCCAGGTTCAATCCCGGTCAAGGGCATTAAGAAAAAAAGAACCAGCTGTAAATGAAGGTTAAACTAACTGGAAAAAAAATATTGGAATATAAGGAGGCAAAAGACACCCAATCAGAACAGCAAAAAGAAAAAATAATCCAAAACAAAGAAACAAAAATGAGGCTAATGTAGGAGCCTCTGGGACAACTTCAAGCATAGCAACATTCACATCATAGGTGTGCCAGAAAAGAAAGAGCAAGAAATCAAACATTTATTTGAAAAAATAATGACAGAAAACTTCCCTAACTTGGTGAGGGAAATAAGCATACAAATCCAGGAAGTGCAGAATCCCAAACAAGATGAACCCAAGGAGGGCCACAACAAGATACATTATAATTTAAATACCAAAGGGTAAAGACAGACAAAATCTTAAAAGCAGCGAGAGAAAAGCAGTTAGTTACCTAACAGGGAGTTCCCATAAGACTGTCAATTGACTTCTCAGCAGAAACTTTGCATGCCAGGAGGGAGTGGCAAGAAATATCCAAAGTGATGGAAAACAAGGATCTACAATCAAGATTACTCTACCCTGCAAAGGACAGATGAAGGACTTCCAAGGCAAGAAAAAGCTAAAGGAGTTCATCACCACCAAACCAGTATTATATGAAATATTAATGGGTCTTCTTAAAAAAAAAGAATATAAATAAGATGAACAATAAAATAACAATAAATACATAGCTATCAACAATTGAATCTACAAACAAAATGTACAAGCAGAACAGAAACAGACTCATAGATACAGAGAACATTTTATTGGTTGCCAGATGGGAGGGTATTTGGGGAGGAGTGGGCGAAAAAGGTGAAGATATTAAGAAATACAAATTGGTTATTTTAGAATAGTTATGTAAAGTACAGCATAGGAAATATAGTCAATAGTATTCTAAGAACTAGGTGTAGTGCTGGATGGACTCAAGATTTATTGAAATGATCATGTATTAAATTATGTAATGTCTTGTCACTGGGGTGTATAAAAATAATATAATATTTATTATATTAATAAACATATTAATCTGCTGGGACGATGCACTGATTAAAATTCTATAGTACTGCTTTGCTCCAATTGACTTTATACTTTGGAGATGAGAAATGTTGCAGATGCCCTTTTGCCAAACTATAATTTCAAAAATGTTTTTTGAAAAAGCTGTGAGTTTTTGGGTGCTTTAAGCAATTCTGTCCAAAGCCTGAGGTATAGAAGAGTTATTTCACTTTGCCAAAAAAATAAAATGTAAGATACCAACATTGAGTTGATTTCGCAGCTTCTATTATAATATCATAGTGAGGTTTTAAAGATATTTAAATAACACTTAACTTCATAATGTGTATAAGGGTGCTTTACTTCCTAGCCAATGGACATAGTCAGTGCCTACCTAAAATTTAACTTTCCCTAAGATATTATTTAAATAGTCTTCACCTATAACATACTCTTATTTTCCTCGTGGATTCCAGGAGATGCTTATTCAGTAGTTTTGTGGTGGGATGTAAGCATATACATTTTTTAACAGCTTCCCAGAAGTTTCTCATCTGTACCCCAGGTTGGAAACACTGACCTGTTTGATTTTTTCCAAACCCAGTGAGACCTTATTATAAGTAACTTACCCATGTCTGCATTAGAAATACCTTAACTATTTTCAGTTTTATTATGCACATATTCACTTTATGGGCAACCCCTATCGTTTTTCTTCCCATGACGTCTTTCTATTTTCAAAGGAACCAGCAAGAATCTATGTTTTTTAATCTTTTTCACTCTGCATGCCATTGTTTTGACATTCTGCGCTACAATTTGAAAGATATAAATGTTTATCAGTGGGCAGAAAGCCTACAAACAACCATTTGTTTCTATTTTGTTTATAAGAAGAGATCTATCTGGGAAAAAAAAATTTCATCTTTGAAATAGATCATTAAAAAAGGGTCAGTTAAATATGCCAGAAATTCATTTCCAAAATGATGTGGGTGTGTACATAGCTTCAGAGGCAACATTAATTTGAGAGTAATTTCCCATGGAGTTGGTAAACCAGTGGGTCAACATAGAGAAGCAATCATAAAAATATTTTACATTTGATACTATATTGATGTCAATGTGCTTTGAAAAGTATTAAAATGTTCCTAGAACCAGAAACAGCAAAACAACTATTATCTATGTTAGATGAAAATAATTGACTTGATGACAGCTATTAAGGGAATATTCTGAAATAATTCTGTGATATTAGAAATAACTTTGAAATCATTTTAGATTAACACTGTATAAATATAACTTATTTAGTTAATGTATTTTCATATATGTCAAGTACCAAAAAGTGTTTCATAGAAGAGAAATTAAGAAAACACTAAATATAACTTAGAGTACAGAACTTTTCTGAAATTATATGTGCTTTTTCCCACAAAATATCTCTTAAAGAAAAATCTTAAATGGAATAGTTTTTAAATATCCATTACTTGATAAAACTATTTCTATATTTATGGATAGATTTTTGCAATAATAGCATCCCAAGAAATAATTCATATATGTATATCACAAAATAACCTAGGAAATCCATAGGGAAAAATATGAATTTTATTTGACATTATTGAAATTACAGACTTTAAAAATAAGTTAAGTCAAATCCTGTTTTCCCAATTTAAAAATAGTTAAAACTGATAAACAATATAGCGCAATTTTCTGTATAAGAACAAAACAGCTTTGCCTTTATTTTAATAATAGTTTGGTATTTCTTTATATTTTGATTATAATAAAATGGCCTCTAAAATATTTAATAACATTCATACAAATACTTGGTTTTGAAGCCTCAGATGATCATAATGATGAAGAATGAAATTATACTTAGCTTCACTTTTGAAAATTCATATACTTTAAAATATAACTGATGCAAAACCTGTATCTAATATTTCAGAAATCCAAAGTAAAATGTTTTTCAATTAAAAATTACAATTTTACTTGTAGAAATTAAAGAAAAATATAATTATATTCTTATAGTAACTTTCAGAATTTTTAATGGAAATATCACATTTGATGAGAATTGTATAAGAAGTATCATAAACTTATATATCTTGAAAGTGAAAAACATTAAAAAGGAAGAATGGAGAAATAATGTTGGATTTTATTTTAATAGAAGTTAATAGATGAAAAAAATATTTATTTTACTAAAAAAGGTTATTCTATTCAGAATTTTTTACACTCACATTGCGTAGATGGTGATGCAATTACTCCAATAACCAGTTTATTAGTTTCTTGATAAAGCAAACAATAAAATCACTGTAAATCTTACTCATGATATTGTTTTTATTATAGGATTTTAATTATTTCAGAGAAAGTTAAAAAGTGATTACCGCCGAAACCGGTTTGGCTCAGTGGATGGAGCGTCGGCCTGTGGACTGAAAGGTCCCAGGTTCGATTCCGGTCAGGGGCATGTACCTTGGTTGCGGGCATATCCCCAGTAGGAGATGTGCAGGAGGCAGCTGATCGATGTTTCTCTCTCATCGATGTTTCTAACTCTCTATCTCTCTCCCTTCCTCTCTGTAAAAAATTAATAAAATATATTTAAAAAAAAAAAGTGATTACCAAGAAAATTTTTCATTTTTTATTCATTTCATATAAAGCTGCTATGAGTTAGACATGAATGTTTTCAAGGAGCTTATGTCTTTTATGAGAAATGAGACATTATTTTTAAATAATTTATGTCTGGAAGGCTTTGGAGGTATAAAGTTGTTTTTCTTTTTTAATATAAAATACAGGTCTAAATTTAAAGGATTTATACACTTTTAACAAAAATCTGAGAGATAACAGATTAGCTGTGGTAAACATGGTTGACTAAGATATCTGTGTCTATATATATATATGTATATATATATATATATATATATGCATTTATTGGTAAAAATAAACAATTTTTCAGTCATGAGAAAGAAGAACTAAATTGGAGGAATCACACTACCTGATATTAAACTATGTTACAAAGCCATAGTAATCAAATAAATGTGGTACTGGCAAAAAGGCAGACCTATAGATTAATGGAACAGAATAGAAAGCCAGGAAACAAACTCTCACTTTCATATTAAATTAATAGTTGGCAAAGAAGGTAAGAAGTTACAATGCAATAAAGATAGTATATTCAATAAATTACTTTGAGAATATTGGACGGACATATGCAAAAAAAATGAAACTAGGCAACCTTCTTAGATCATACACAAGACTAAACTCAAAATGGATTAAAGACTTAAATGTTACACTCAAAACATAAAAATCCTAGAAGAAAATGTAGGCAGTGAAATCTTGGACATTTCTCCTAGCAACATTTTTTCAGTATATTTGTGCTTTAATAATTTCTTTCTGCCATTTTAGATCTTCCATTACATTGATAATTACATTTTATATTTATGCTACTGTATTAATTTTTCTTATTTTACTTATCTATAATTTATTTTGCCTTTTATGAAAGTCTAAGTTCTCAGATTCAGGAGGCATGTTTCTATTGTAATTTGCTTACAAATTACTTGACTTTAATCCTATATAATAAAGAGCTAATATGCTAGTTAGGCCAGATGGTGGAATGACCTTCAGTACAAACCAATGGGCAAGAGACGGGGCCAGCGAGCCTGTGCCACCATGCCAACCACGGAGGTCCCAGTGCTGCCCCTTCTGTAGAGACTATGGGAGAGGCAGCAGCATGGTCCTGGTGCTGGTGCCACCCCTTTGGTAGAGGCAGTGGGAGAGAGGCTGCATGAGCCCAGCCTGGGCGCTGCACCAGGGGAAGAGGGGGCAGCACAGTCCCAGCGCCTCTGCAGACGTGGGACGGGGTGCAACAGCAGTGCCTCAACCTCCCACAGCCCCTCTCCAGGTTGGCCTGGCTCCCGATTGGCCCCCGACCATTGGGCGCGGGCAGGGACAGAGCTAAGGAGCAGTGAGCCCGGCATCTGGTTGAGCGACACTCCCCCCACTCAGCCAGAAGCCAGGCTCATTGCTAGTGAGTGCAGTGGTGGTGGCGGGAGCCTCTCTAGCCTCCACAGTAGGCAGGTGGTAAGGAGTGAGTGACTATGAGAGCCCCAGACTTCAAGAGGAATGTCTGGTTGCCAGCTTAGGCCTGATCACTGGGGGAGCAGACGTAAGCTGGCAGGCGGACATCCCCCGAGGTGTCCCGGACTATGAGAGGGTGCAGGCCGGGCTGAGGGACCCCAACCCCAGTGCACAAATTTCAGGCTCATGCAGCCCCTCTCCCACTGCTTCTAGTATACATATAACTCGGGCTCAATTTTATTTTGAATACTAAAAATGTGTGAGACATTGGAATAGATTTTATTTGGAGATTTAGTTATTATCTGTTCAAAATGGCAATATTAAAATTTGGCTCATAGGACGGCACTATGAGATATGCACCAAAGTGAAAGTGCAATGCTGTACAACACAATCAAAACATGAAACATAAAAATTGTGAACCTAGGTGAACTGGAAATTGAAAGCAAGAAATGGAATGTCTAAACTTCACAGTGCTTGGTGTTAGCAAACTATAATAAACTTTAATAGCACATTTCCAGTCAAGAACAAAGCATTCTACTCTGAAAATGAGAAACTCAAATGAAATGAGTGGCTTTAAAGTCTTTTATATTTAAGAGAGAGAGAGAGAGAGAGAGAGAGAGAGAGAGAGAGAGAGAGAATGAGCAAGAGAAAGAGCAA
>NW_006292782.1:162810-201820 GCF_000327345.1 Myotis davidii
CTCCCTGTTCCATTTTTTTTTAAAAAATGTATTGATTGATTTGAGAGAGAGAGAGAGAGAGAATATGATAAATTTCTTGTTCCACTTATTTATGCTTTCATTGGTTGATTCTTATATGTATACTGACCAGGGTTGGAACCTACTTCCCAGGTAGAAGGATAGTCTAAAGAGCTACCATGTCAGGGTGAAATGGAATGGCTTTAATACTGAGGAGAGACTTAGTACGGGCAGCCAGTTGCTGCCCTGCAAGTTCTGACCAAATAATAATCCATCAAAGTTCTAAAAACCTATTAACATAACCATCATTCAAGTCTATGCTCCAACTTGAATGATGAACAACATTCAAGTCTATCCGCTGCAGAGGGTGAAGATGAAATTGAAAGCTTTCCCCCCCAATATTCCAAGAGGAAATTGACCACACACCAAAACAGGACATGCTGATAATCATAGATGATTGGAATGCAAAAGTGGAAAATAAGGTTGAATCAAATGTTACAAAAAAATTTTGACGAGGAGTCATAAATAAAGCAAGAGTGTGGCTCTTGGATTTTTGCAAAACCAACAATGTGTTTTTTGAAATGTGTGCTTCAAACAACTGAAATGATGGCAGTATAAATGAACATCACCGGACAGCTAATAAAGAAATCAGACTATGTGACTGGAAACAGGAGATGGAGAAGCTGCGTTCTCTCTGCCAAAACAAGACCAGGAACAGATTGTGATACTGACCACAAACTGTTAATACCAAACATTAAAGTAAAGATGAAGAATGCAAAAAGAATTGTAGTACAAAAATATAATGCAAATAAAACCCCTAATGGATTTAAAGTCCACTTAAAAAAAGCAGATTGCACTATTAAACTTAATTGAGTGGGAACCAGAACTGTGGACTGAAACTAGAAATACTATTAGGGAAGAATGAGAAAAGACAATTCCAGAGGTAAAAAAATAAAAATAAATAAATAAATTTAGATGACAAAAGAAACAAAAAAAAATTGTTACAGACAGTCAAGAGGAAAAAGTAAAAGATGACAAAAGCAGGGTTAGAATTCTGAATGCAGTTTTTAATGACTATCATGTAGAGATAAGAACTATTACAACAGTCAATGTAATGAGATAAATAGGACAACAAGAAATAAAAAAAAGAGAACTCCTTTTCTCTCCACCATAAAATTTAAGAACTAAAATAGAAATCCAAACCTAGATTAGGAATGCTGAAAAACCAACAAGAAAGCACATTATCTGGCTATGAAAAACTAAACAGAGGACACACAGAAGGCCAAAAGACATATGAAAACATGCTCAAAGTCACTAATTATATGAGAGATGCAAATCAAAACGACAATGCGGTGTCATCTCACACCTGTCAGAATGGCTATCGTCAGCAAATCAACAAACGACAAGTGCTGGAGAGGATGTGGAGAAAAAGGAACACTTGTGCACTGCTGGTGGGAATGCAGACTGGATACTATAGTGCTGCAAAGAATTCCAGAAGTTTAGTCTGTTTTATATGCTGTAATAAAGCCTTTACTGTGTAGCATAGACAGCTAGGGGTTGTTCTGAAAGAAATGGCTGTGCCTCAACACTTGACCATCTTGATGCATAAAGTGTGGCGGACAGGAAGGCACTCTCAAGGCAGAACCTGGAGAGCCAGAATGGCTTCCTATAGGCAAATGTGGCAGACAAAGGGGCATTTTATCTCCCCATTTGTTTAAAATGTACTCAAAACACATCATATGAAAAAGTGGGCAAGACTCAGAGAAAGAAGGGGTGAAAATAGGTGGAAGAAATATCAACAACTTAAGATATTCAGATGACACCATCTAACTGGAAGAAAGCAGCAATAATCTGAAAAGATTTCTGATGAAAGTGAAAGAAGAAGGCGCATTTGAACACCTGAAAGACAAATACCATGACTACCGAAGAAACATGCACCTTTAACATAGACAACAAAGACTTCGGAATTATTAAAGATTTCGCTTGTCTTGATTTGGTAATCAGTTCAAATGGAGGCTGCAGGAAGAAATAAGAGAAGGCTTAAACTCAGAAGGGCAGTGATGGGATAATTAAGATCACCAAGAGCAAACATGCGTCATTAGAAACCAAGGCTAAGAACATCCATACTTTCATATTCTCAGTTTTTACTATGTATGGGCATAAAACTTAAACAGTGAAAAAGGATGATAGGCAATAAATAAATAAATAAATAAATAAATAAATAAATAAATAAAATTATTGGGAATATGGCATTGGAGAAGTGCTCTATGGATGTCCTGAACCATCAGAGAGATAAAAAAAGTAGGTGTTGGGTCTGAGCCCCGCTGCTAGGGACCACCATGGATGCCGGAAACTGGAAGAAGACATGAGCAGCTGCAGGGAGATGGGTTAGGCTTTCTTGCAGACCACGCAGCTGGCCAAAGCAGCCCCTGCAAACACTGTAGCTCCGCCCCACCAGCTGTTCAGCAACATATTTGAACTAACTCAGACAAAAGAGGCTTCTTGCCAAATACTGACATCAGTGTTACGTAAGATAAAGGTGCACCTGCAGTGCGTACAGTAAATCTGCAGTGTCATTGCCTTTGCACATGTGTGTGTCACATGGCCCTTTAACATCCGGTGCACTCTGGTCAGGGTACCCACAGTAGGTCCTAGAGCACATTAAGCCTGAACATCACTGGAGGGAAATGACAAAACTAAAGCTGTAGTATTTTAGGCACAGCCAGGTTTCCTTGGAAAAAAATGATGCTTGGAAAAATAGAAGACAGGAAGAAAAGAGGAAAACTATAGGCATGAGTCTAGAAGAGATGAGCAGGGCTGTTGTGGACCAAACATCATGGACATCACTAATTCTTAGGGGCAGGAGGAGTCTGAGCCCACTCAGCAGCACGTAAAACCCATGTGAAGTAAATGATATGTTTCTCAATGAACTAACTTGATGCCTGATACATGATGGATCTTCAAGTTTCCTGAGGACAAGACTGTTGCCATTAAAGACAATAATCTCGTGGTAGGTGACCAAGACTAGATGTGAGTCTAAATTTAAAAATTGTTAAAGAGTCTCAATGAGATCTGTTTAGAAAGGAACACAAAGATACAAAATTAGGAAATGAGGTCCATGAAAGACCAGCAACAAGCAAGTGGGATAAAAGCATCATCAATACTCTAAAACTGCAGGAACTATGTACCTGGGAGAAACAGATTGGAAAATGGGGTGATGGGGTTCTTAGAAAAAGTAGGGAACTAAGGAGAAGTCAAATGTACGCATGAAGACATAGGTTTAAAAACAAGGAAACAAACAAGCAAATGGAAACAAGTTTGCACATAGAAATCAGAGTACAAGGGAGGGATCTGGCACTGGTTATTAGCCTGTATTTAAGAACAAGGTAAAAAATTAAGACAAAAATTGCAGTAAGATAGACTAGAAGCTAACAACATAAGCTAGATAGAGGTCCCTATATTTCCTCTGCTTGAAAATAGTTCCAGTTTCAAAGATTAAGCAGGTAATTACAATAATCTCTTCTGCACATACTTACTATCATGTATAATCACTGAATAATTTGTCTTTGCTGATATGCTCTATTATTAATCTTTTTTTTCTCATCCCACTTCAAATAAAAATTGCTCAAAAATTCATACGTTTTTGTCTTTTCTATTTACCTAGGCACATAAAGTATGTGTGTATTTTTAAGTGGGTATATAAATGGTGAGTTTGAAAAACGAGAGAAAAAAATGCATCCTGATGCATGTGCATGTGCGTGAAAGAGAGAGATAGAAGCATTAAAATGGCATGAAGTCATCCATTTCACCCACCCACACAAAGCATCAATGCACAGATTAACAATATTGACAGTTCATTTGCCATCTCAAAGCTGTGTACAGTCAGGTTTAAGCGAAGCCCCTTCAATTTCTGAATAGTTCTAATTAGGAGAAAACAGCTTTTTGTGTTATAAAATAATTATTTTCTGCAATATTTTAGAGTATTTTAGCTCTACACTTTGGAAGTATATGGATTTTTATTTTTTTATTGTGCCAAATCTTCAAATACTCGAACGTCACGCTTATGTACCCATTTACCCCACACATTTATTTTTCTACATTAGGCATCTCTATTCTCTTTCACATATTTCAATGTAATAATGCCACACATCTTTATTATCCTTAGAGGTTTAGTTTAATGTGATAGCCAGAAATGAGAACAATCCAGATGTGGTCAAGTTATAAAACTGTATTTCAGAAATTATTTTCTTCTTCATTTTGAACACTAAACACACACAAATTAAGGCAACTTGTTATTGGATTTTTTAAGGACATCACACCATTGATTTATATTGATCTTATAATCAATATATCATTCTTGTCATCTGAATCATTAGGTTACTCTTTGAGTTATTGACATATGTATTCATTATGGCATTTTCGCAGTTTATGCTACTTATTTATTTATGTCTGTCTTTCCTGATAGACTGTGAGTTTCTCAAAGGTAGGGACTGTGTCTTATTAGGCTTTGACCTAGTAATTTAATAAATTAATAAATGTTTGTTGAATAAATACAGAAATGTGAAAATTTGAGAAGCATGTCTTATATATATTTTAATTCAAGACATTAATACATTTATTATGATAGAGCAAAACATTTACCTAGAGATCTCCTCTCAGGTTAATATTCATCCTCAAAAATATTCTTTATATAAAGCTTTTTCTATTTTTAGTAAGAGGAAAGGAGGGAGAAATATTGATGTGAGAGAGATATATCGATCAGTTGCCTATCATACATGCCCCAACTGGGGATGGAACCAGAAGCCAGGGATGTGCCCTGACCAGGAATTGAACCCATGACCTTTTGTTGCACAGGACACTATAACTAACAGAGCCACACCAGTCAGGGCTACACAAAGTCTTTTAACAACATGTATATATATACAAAAATATGAAGATTTTTAAACAGTTTTCTTATATGTGAAACTCTCCCTTGAACTCAGAATCTGAGAATGCATTAAATAATAAAAAAGAAAGGAGATAATAGTTACATACTTTCTTTTGAGAAAGTATATAATCATTTTCAGTTTTTCTATTTCTTATTCTTTTCATGGCTATTAAATGTAACATATTATCCATCTAATAAATAATTCTAGAATTTTACTAGGGAATAATGGAGAAGTTCATTTGTGTTTACTGAATTCATCTTTTCCTTTTCTATCAAAATTGTAACATCTTTCTTTATTCTTCTTATGGATTTTTCAGTATTACTTAAGAAATCACAGAGTTTCACAGAATAAAGTTTATGTAGAGATATACCCAAAATAAAGTCAATTTATACCATTTCTTTTGTTTGTTTTACCCAGGGAATGATTTTGATCTATCTACACTAATAAAAGAGAAACATGGTAATTGGCGTACGACTGCTATCCTTTTCATTGGCTAATCAGGGCGATATGCAAATGAACTGCCAACTCAGATGGCGGTTAACTGCCAACAAAGATGGTGGTTAATTTGCATATGTAGGCACAATGCAGGGAAGTGAAAGGGAAAGCAGGAAGAAGCCCCCTGCCACTGACAGTGATCAGAAACCCAGGGGGGAACTAAAAGTCGGGGGGCAGGGCAAAGGTGGCCCTGGGGGCCAGTGATGGGGGGAGATGGGGGTCCCCTGTTCAAGCCTGACACCTCTGGCGAAGGCGTCAGGCCTGGGCAAGGGGCCAATCAGGCGATCGGAGGGTAATGGGGTCGACGCCTCTGGCCGAGGCATCAGGCCTGGGCAAGGGCGGAGCCAGTGATGGGGGGGAGAGAGGGGTCCCCTGCCCAGGCCTGAATCCTGGGCCAGAGGTATTAGTCCTGGGCCAGGGGCAGAGCCAGCAATTGGAAGGGTCTGTGGGTCCCCTGCCCAGGCCTAATGCCTGTGCCAGAGGCATCAGACCTGGACTGATGATGGGGGGAAATGAGGGTCCTCTGCCCAGGCCTGACGTCTCTGGCAGAGGCGTCAGGCCTGGGCAAGGGGACGATCCTTCGATTGGAGGGTGATGGGGGTCAATGCGTGAGGGCTCCCAGTATGTGAGAGGGGGCAGGCTGGGCTGAGGGACACTCCCTCCCCCCAGTGCACGAATTTCATGCACCGGGCCTCTAGTCTATATATATATAAAAGCCTAAGCGACAATTCACCTGTTCAACTGGTAGCTATGATACACAATGACCACCGTGGGGCAGATGCTCAATGCACAAGCCCTGGAAACATAGAACAGACTGATAAATCTCAGAGGGAAGGGGGGAGGGAGAGGTTGGGAAGAGATTAATCAAAGATCTTATATGCATAATAAAGGTTCAGTGCATGAATTCGTGCACCAGTGGGGTCCCTCAGCCTAGCCTGCGGAGATAGGGCTGAAACCGGCGCTCTGATATCCCCTGAGGGGTCCCAGATTGTGAGAGGGTGCAGGCCAGGCCAAGGTACCCCACTAGTGCAAGCATCTGTACACTGGGCCTCTAGTATATTATAAGGAAGCTCCCAGTCTCAATATCATTCTGTAACCATCAGCTCTAACATTTTAATCTATGAATTATTTTGTGAAATAACTCCTCCATATAGGTGTTCTGTTTCTCTGAGCCACCTCAGGATTTATCTCATGTGCATCTAGAAAGAACCTCTCCCTTAATTGTTCTTATTCCTGTACCAAACATAATTACGGAACCATTAACTTCCTCAGTAGTTAAGCAGTGTAACCACGTTGATATTTAATTTTTATTGTAGTCTGCTTTGCATTATTTCCATGTTTGATGATTTAAAAAACACTCTACTATTGTATGCTGGCTGGGCCATTGTCTAACAGGAAAGCATTTCATCTGAGCCATCGCTACTTTATGCTCCAAAAAGCTGCTGACTGTCATGCGATGCTCAGAGTCCCTCTGCCCAAAGCAGAGAAGAGAAAACAGGCTCTGGGAGAAAGAAAAGAACTGTGATACTGGGTTTCCAAAACCTCTCTTCCAGAGTTTGGGGAGGGTGTGTAGTCACCAGAGATAACAACATTTCCCTTGGACCTTGAGGAGCCCATAGGTTACATTTCAGAAATTAATCAGAAGGTCTTTAAAAATTAAACATAATTTGACCTTTTATTTTTTAATTTATCTTTATTATTGAAAGTATTACAGATGTTCCCTTTTGTTCCCATTGAACCCTTCCACCCATCCTCCTGCCCCACTCCCCCAGGCCTTCATCACACTATTGTCTGTGTCCATGGGTTATGCACATATTCATATAAATTCTTTGGTGAATCTCTCCCCACCCACCTCTGCCTTCCCTCTGAAATTCATCAGTCTGTTTCATGCTTCTATGTCCCTGGATCTATTTTGTTCATCAGTTTATTTTGTTCATTAGATTATACATACAAGTGAGATCATGTGATACTTATCTATCTCTTATTGGCTTATTTTGTTTGGCATAATACTCTCCAAAACTGAGCATATATAGGACCCAGAAAATCAGAGGGCTTGGGGAGTCTTTAAGTTATACTTGTAGACATATTTGGGGATGGAAAGAGGTGGTATTTCCTGCTAGTGGATGTGTAGGTGTTGGGAGTACTGCTTGTGACATAGATAGTCCTATCAAAAAAAAAGTATGCGTCCTTATGAGAGATGAAGCACATGAGGCAGTAATTACCAAATTTTATACAACAGCTTGGGGAAACCAGGCTTACTGCTGAAAGAGCACACTCGTGATCCCTTCTTGTGTAGGCCTTTTCTTCTTCCTCAACCATTTGGAATAGGTATTTAAGAAAGTTTGATCTTGATTCCATTTGTATAGTGCCACTGACCTTTTTACAGAAATCTCATTTGAGATTTTACTCATCATGGCTACTGTGACTAGAGCTAAAATGATTTGCTGCTGGGATTCCTAGGCAACATTGACCATCATTTCTCTCCCCATTGGCCTGATCTAAAGCTACAATTCTCCTTTGTCATCTGTTGTCAGTAGAGATGGGCCTATTTATCCTCCCAAGATGATTGTAATAATAAAAAAAGGGGAAACCTTAGGATAATTTTTTGCTAAAAAGATACACTCTCTAGCAAAATAAACATTTTTATAACTCTTTCTAGCCACCTAACTCTCTTCATATGTAAAAAAGTCTTACTGATAATATCGATATTGTTTGCCATTATAAGGGTTTAAAAGACATTTAATAGGAGTGCAATAAATAGTTGATATTGTTATTCTCCTATGATGTCCTTTGTTATTTTTCAGCTAGAGGCCCAGTGCATGGATTTGTGCACCAGTGGGGTCCCTCGGCCTGGCCTGCGGGAATGAGGCTGAAATCAGCTCTCTGACATCCCCAAGGGGTCCCAGATTGGGACAGGGCAGTTCTCAGCTGATGCACCCGGAATTGGGCTCCCTCCTCTCTGGTTCTGGGTGTGTCACCTGAGAACTGCAGGGCCAAGTCACCATAGCTTGGCAGCTCCTGCGTTGAGCGTCTGCCCCCTGGTGGTTAGTGCATGTCATAGCTACCGGTCGGATGGTCGAACAGTTGCTTAAGCTTTTATATGTATAAATATTCAACAACCTCTTCCACAGCTGAGGATCAAGGGGCAGAATAAATGTATTTAGTTTGGTTGAAATGATTTTATTTAGAATCAGGGCATAGATAAAGGCTTTAAGATATTTTTTATTATTATTACACTAGAGGCCCAGTGTGCATTGGTAAGGTCCCTAGCAGCTGTCGGTTGCCAACCAGGTACTCCCTCCTTTCCCCTGGCCACCTGCTGGCATCACAGGCCAGGATCTCCCTCCGTTTCCCCAGCTGGCTCTGCCCACTGGGCAAATCCCGGACAACTCCTGGTAGAGGCAATAATTTGCATATTATATAGTATATGCAATATACTTTTACAATAATATGCTTTTATTATATAGTATTTATTGGGTGACATTGGTTAATAGGATCATATAGGTTTTAGGTGTGGGTTCCATGTTATAAGCTCTGTATATTGCACTGTGTACCCATTACCCAAAGTCAAATTATTTTACATCACCATATATTAGGCCTCCTTAACCCCAGACATCCCCGCCCACTTCCCTCTGGCAACCACCACACCGCTTTCTGTGTCAACGAGTTTTATATCCCACATATGAGTGAAATCATATGATTCCTAGCTTCATTCTGTGATGAGTTTCAGTTTTATATCCCAAATGGTTCTTATCTTGTTTAGGATAATATTCTCAAGGTCCACCCATGTTGCTGCAAATGCCAGTAGTTCTTCTTTTCTTATGGTTGGGTAGTATTCCGCTGTGCATATGAACCACATCTTCTTTATCCAGTCCTCTATCACAGGACACTTTGGTTATTTCCACCATGAATAATCCTGCAATGAACATAGAGATGCATATATCTTTTCAAATACATGTTTTCTACTTTTGGGGTATATACCCAGGAGATGGATTGCTGGGTTTTATGATAGTTGTAGTATTAATATTTTTAGAAACCTCCATACTGTTTTCCACAGTGGCTGCACCAGTTTGCATTCCCTCCAGCAGTGAATGAGGGTTCCCATTTCTTTACAACCTCTCCAGCACTTATCACTTGTCTTGTTGATAATGGCCACTCTAACAGGTGTGAGGTGAAATCTCATTTAGTTTTGATTTGCATTTCCCTAGTTGCTAGTGCAGTTGAACATCTTTTTATATATCTATTGGCTGCTCTTTATCTTATTGGGAGAAGTGTCTATTCAGGTCTTCTGCCTAATTTTTAATCAGACTGTTAGGTTGTTTGGTGTTAAGTTTTATGAGTTCTTCATACATTTTGGGTATTAAAGCTGTGTTGGAGCTATTGCAAATATCATTCCCCATTCAGTCAGTTGCCTTTTTGTTTTGTTGTCAGTTTCTTTTGCTGGTCAGAAGCTTTTTAGGTTGATATAGTCTCATTCATTTACTTGCCTTTGGTGTCAAGTTAATAAAATGTTCTATATGATCAAGGGCTATAAGCTTAGTATCTATGTTTTCTTTTATATAACATATTGTTTTAGATATTATATTTAGATATTTGATCCATTGTGAATTAATTTTTGTGCATAGGGACAAAGTTGTTTTGCATATGGCTTTCCAATTTTTCCAGCACTATTTCTTGAAGATGTCTTTTTATTCAACAACAGTAAATTTGCAAGATAAAAAATCAATGTACAAAAACCCACTGCCTTCCTGTATACTAACAATGAAACTTTAGAAAAAAGAAATAAAAATTAAACTCCTTTTGCAATTGCAACCAAAAGAATCAAAAACCTAGGAATAAACTTAACAAAGAATGTTAAAGACCTATGTACTGAAAACTACAAAGCATTATTAAAAGAGATTGAAGAAGACACAACAAAATGGAAAAAATATCCAGTGTTCATGGTTTGGAAGACTCAACATAGATAAAATGATGTATTACCCAAAGCAAAATGCAGACTTAATGCAATCCCCATCAAATTCCCAATGTCTTTTTTTAAAGAACTAGGAAAAAAATCATCAGATTTGTATGGAACCACAAAAGACCCCCAAAAGCCAAAGTAATCCTGGGAAAAAAGTACAAAACCGGAGGTATGACACTACCTGACTTCAAATAATATTACAGAGCTATGATAATCAAAACTGAATGGTATTGGCAGAAAAACAGACACACATGTCAAGGGAACAAAATTGAGAACTCAGATATAAAACACATGTATGGAGGGGAAAAAAGGACCTATGTAATACTTTCAACAATAAAGATTTAAAATAAAAATAAATAAATAAATAAGAGCACGTGTATATGGGCAGATAATTTTCTAAAAAGAAACCAGAAATACACAGTGAAGTAAAAATATTTTTAAAGAATTTTGTTTTTATTCCACTCATATTGATGCTGAAATGTATGTATATATGCATAGTTACTTCGATATTTAAGAAATACATTAATAAAAGTTATATCTTTTGATTTCACTCATATGTGGAATTTAATGCACAAACTGAACTACCAAGCAAGGTAGTAACAGACTCATAGATCCAGAGCAGACAGACAGCTCTGCTTGGGGAGGGTTGTTGGGAATCGGGGAATTGAAAAAGAAATTAAAAATTGAGAACTCATGGAGAACAATGTGGTGACTGTGGAAGGGAGCAGGGGGTGAGTGGAGATGGAAGGGGCCTTGAGAGATAAATGGTGATGGGGAAAATAAAATAAATAATAAATACTTAAAAAAGTGTCTACTATGTGCTGAACAAAATTAACGCTGTCCTTTCTTTCACAGATCTTACTTTCTAAAAGAGGAGATATATAATCAAATAATCTCAAATAACAAAATTACACATTGATATAAATTATAGGGAGGGAATGATCGAGGTGCTAAAAAATTGGATAAGAAGCAATTTAATTTGTATTTGAGAAGGCCAGGAGATGAGATGGTAGAGAGAGAGAGAGAGAAAAAAAAGTCTAACAGTGTTGCTCCCTATACCTATAGTGGGTCTTATAAAATAATTATTCTGTAATAAAATACCACCAACTATTTCTTGTGGGACAATATTTTTGGAAGTAGAAGTATAAGTGTTTTTCTTATGAATAAAGATGTAAAGAATAAAAGGAAGATTTAGTATTACCTACATTTTAGAAACATTAGAGATTTAGTAATACACAACTCATTTCTTTCTGTACCTTGGTGAATAAAAGCGTTATTGATCAACAGTTCAAGGATTAATTAACAAATGTTTGTAAAATGCTTTAATAGCCGATTAGTGCTAAAACCTTTTTTACGATTTAGTCTTACTAACATTATTTTGAAATTTTGTGCTTTGTTCCCAGACGAATTTCTAGAAGATCTAAAACGTTCTCCCAGTCTCTATGAACACTCTAGGCTGACAGCTCACCTGTCATTTATAATTAATATCAGAAAAGCAATAACACAAAATGATGAGTTTTGCACCTGATATAACTGATCTTCCGTCAGTTTTCTCCTTAAATCTCTCATTGCTCTTATCTGCACTGGCATGTACTTTCTACGTTTTGTTTTATATGGTGTTGTTTTTCAGTTTTAAATCTCTTTAGCTATTTGATTCTAATTTCTTGCAGTGTTTTGGTATCATGGAACAACATTTTCTTAATTAAGAAATAATTAAATTCAGATTTCACTTACAAATATCCACTTCTTATTTATTCTTGAACTTCACTAAAGATGACAATCTGTTGGAACAGCTGCAGGAACCACAAAACAGTCTTTGTACTTAGAGGCTAAATGGTTTTAACTGCAATAAAAGTTGCACTACAATTGCCAATACCCAGAAGGACATTTTGTTTCATGGCCTTATCTGTTTTATAGCTCTCTGAGTAGCAGGAGCTCTCAACATCCCTCTGCCAGACCTCATTTTCATATTGCCAGCACTTCTTACACACTTTAGAAAACCAGCAAAGAAAAGAAAGCTAACTTCAAAACAAGTTGAGAAATTAAAATAAAGAAGAGCAGAAATATGTCTGAGAAATAAATGTATATGTTGAGAAAACAGCATATATGCAAAGAAAACAATGGTGGTGGTGGTGGCGGGGGAAAGAATGCTTAAGAACTATTAAAAACTGTGCTCATATGCCAATCTCTTGATGAAGTTTATGTAATTCTCATCTGTCTGTGGATATGCCACCTGTCCAAATGGAATACTATAAGCAAAAAGAAAAAGTAAAATGGCACAATCACTACAAATTAAATCTAAATCTCTATTTTAAGTGCATAGAAGCTGAATAGTGAGGCAAATAACATCCAGAATGAACATTAATCATGGATATTAAGTTATAAAAATGATATGTTATGCAATTTAAAATCACACATCATAAATGTTGGAATGACTATCATCAAAAAGTGAAGAACTAGAAAATACTGGCAAGGATGTGGAAACAAAGGAATGCAAATTGAAGCAGCCATTATGGAAACAGTATGGATGTTCCCCCCAAATTTAAAAATGGAACTACTATATAATCTATACATCCCACATCTGGGTATTTATTTATCCAAAGGAAATGAAATAATTAGCTTGAAGATGTGTCTGACCTCTCGTGTTTGTTGCAGCATCATTTACAATAGTCAAGGTATGGAAACAACCTAAATGTTTGTCAATGGATGTATGAATAAAGATGTGAGATACATAGATACAATGAAATATTATTCAGTCATAAAGAAAGAAGGAAATCCTGCCATTTGGGACAACATGGATGGATGATAAGGGCATTATGGTACATGAAATAAGCCAGACCAAGAAATATAAATACTGTGTGGTATCACTTATATGTAGAATCTAAAAAATAATCAAATTCATAGTTACAGAGACTATAAAAGTGACTGCCAAAGGCTGGGGGTGAGAGGGTTAGGAGAGGTTGGTACACACTTTCAGCTATAAGTTTTATCAGATCTAATGTATAACATGTTGACCATAGCTGATAACATTGTATTGTATAATTGAAATTTGCTAAGAGAGTAGTATTTCAATGTTCGCGCGAGCGTATGCACACACACACACACACACACACACACACACTCACACACTCATATACCAGATGTACCAGTTAATAATGCGGATTTTTTTACGCTTAAAAATGTCGAATTTCGTGCCAAAAAAAAGAGCATTTGTGGGAAGTTTTAATTCATTACTTTATTTTAAAGAACAGTGCTGCTGAAAGTTATTGTATACTTCGGGAAGCTTATGGTGAACATGCCTCATCGCAAGATACTTGTGAACATTGGCTTAAACACTTTAAAAGCTATGATTTAAATGTGAAAGACAAAGAATGTCGAGGTTTGAACCACTACCAGAATAGGCCAGAAGACACAGCAAAGTAACTTTGGTTCATGATAACACACCATCACACATTTCAAAACCAGTTAAAGACATGTTAAAAGATCTTGCCTGGCAAGTATTAACCCACCCGCTCTATTCACCAGGCCTTGCTCCTTCTGATTACCACTTGTTCCGATGGATGACACACGCACTTTCTGAGCAGCACTTCAAAACATATGAAGAAGTGAAAAATTGGGTCTCTGAATGGTTTGCCTCAAAACAAGAAAAGTTCTATTGGGACAGTATCCATAAATTACCTGAAAGATGGAGGAAATGTGTAGCTAGCGATGGACATTACTTTGAATAAAGCACTTACCATGTTTCTCTTGATGTTATCGTGATTTCTTTGATTACAAAATCCACATTATTAACCGGTACACCTGGTATTTATCTATATAAAAGTCAATGGATGTATTAATTAACTAGATGGGAGAATAATTTCACAATGCAAGCTAAATATCAAATTATCATGATATTCACTTTAAATATCTTACAACTTAGTTAAATTTACTTCAACTAGAGTCCGGTGCACGAAACCTAGGCCTGGCTGGCAATCAGGGCCAATCAGGTTCCCCAACTGCCCACCTCCCTGCCCACCTTCCCTCCTCCTCCTTCCCTCACTCACTCATCCAGCATCACCCAGCCCCCGGTTCCCCACCCCAGCCCAGGGCCTGGCCCCCATCAGTGATCCGAACCTGCCAGTGGGGTGAGGGTTGGCAAAAGACCTGGGAGGTTGGCCACCAGCTCTGAGGAAGGAGCCAGCCCTTGCTCCCCCTAGGAAAGGGGCCACATCCACTGCCACCCACCCCTGGCTCCCCATCCCAGATCGGGGGCCTGGCCCTGATCTGGCAATCAAGGCCTGTGGGCTGGGGGCAGCTCCAGTGTTGAGCATCTTCTCCCTGGTGGTCAGTGTGCATCATAGCAACCAGTCGTTCTGGTCATTCCGGTAGTTCCAGTTGTTCCATTGTAAGGGTCATTTAGGCTTAGATAGATAGATAGATAGATAGATAAAACTGAAAAGTGAGATTTTAAGTTCTTGAGATGAGATATAGTAGGTTGTGGTTTAATTATAGAAATATTTTATATAAATTTCTTTGAAATACGAAGACTTGGATAAAATATGCGCCCCATACTCAGAAAGGAAAAAAAAACTGTGGCAAATAATACAAATGATGCATGCTTTTCTCTGAGATGGGCCAGAGCATACTGACCTTTTCTTAAAACAAGTTTCAAGGAGAAGAGTAGGAATTAATATACATAAATATATTTATCTCCAACAATTTGGATAAGTCCAGTGACTTCTAAAATTTTATGCACAGGCCTTCATTTATATACAAAAAAAAATTTATATCTAAGATGAAGCCTTCCATAAAGGAAAACTATATATATATATCCTATCTAATAATACAGAAACATGGTAATTAATCATAACTTTGCTACCCTCCCCATTGGCTAATAAGCAAGATATGCAAATTAACTGCCAGCCAAGATGGCAGCCAGCAGCCAGGCAGCTGAAGCGAACGTGAACATGAGGCTTGCTTGCTCCAGTGATGCAGGAAGTCAATGTTCCCCCCCTGCCGCAGCTCAGCTCTGAGCTCTGGATGAAACAATGTTACAATTATAGAACCTAAACAAACCCCAGAAACCTGCTTTCAGCCAGTGCGGCCTCAGAGCTTAGAGCGGCCAGTGATGGCAACAGAGTTTCAATTATAGAATCTAAACAAACCCAGGTACCTGCTTTCAGCCGGCAATGGCCTCAGAGCTGGAGCCTGCTCTCAGCTCCAGTGACAGCTATAGAAGGTAAATTAATCCCAGAATAAAAAAAGAAAAGAAAAAAGGAGAGGCTGGGAGCATCAGTCCCCCACCAGCCTGAAAATGGCCCTCAACCCCTCACCCAGACTGGCCAGGCACCCCAGTGGGGGAACCCACCCTGAAGGGGGTGCAGAAGCTGCCCTCTGGTGGTCAGGGTGCTCTCACATGGGAGGAGCTCTGCTCAGCCACAAGCCAGGCTGATGGCTGCCAGTACAGCGGTGGTGGTGGGAGCCTCTCCTGTCTCCTCAGCAGTGCTAAGAATGTCCGACTGCAGTTTAGGCCTGCTCCCCACTGGCAAGTGGACATCCCCCGAAGGCTGCCAGGCTGCCAGAGAGATGTCTGATTGCCATCTTAGGCCCAATCCCCTAGCGAGTGGGTCTAAGCCAGCAGGTGGTCATCCCCTGAGGGGTCCCAGACTGTGAGAGGGCACAGGCTGGGCTGAGGGACCCCTCCATCCCCCCTGAGTGCACAAATTGTTTTGCACCAGACCTCTAGTATATATATATATATATTCACAGTAGTGTTCAGAGAAAAAAGTCATGACTATGTTTTTAAGGTTTATTAAGGTTTATATTTTGGTTATCATTTCATTGTTATTATTTGCTCATCATTATCATGTACTTGTCAATTAACTATTGAAGATATATTAAGTGTACTGGTTAATAATGTGGATTTTGTAATCAAAGAAAACATGATAATTTCAAGAGAAACATCTTAAGTGCTTTATTCAAAGTAATGTCCATTGCTAGCTACACATTTCCCCCATCTTTCAGATAATTTGCTGATACTGTCCCACTGGAACTTTTCTTGTTTTGAGGCAAACCATTCAGAAACCCAATTTTCTACTTCTTTGTACATTTTGAAGTGTTGCTCAGAATGTCTATATGCCAATGATTGGAACAAGTGGTCCTCTGAAAGAGCAAGGTCTGGTGAATACAGCGGGTAGGTTAATACTTCCCAGGCAAGATCTTTTAACGTGTCTTTAAACTGGTTCTGAAGTGTGTGATGGTGCGTTATCATGAAGCAAAATTATTTTTGCCATGTCTTCTGGCACATTCTGGTCATTTCACGATCAAAAGGTGGTTCAAATTGATTATTTGTTGTGGGTAGTGATCAGTAGCAATGGTTTCACCTGCTTTAGAAGGTCATAAAACACCACACCTTCCTGATCCCATCAAACGCAGAACATTGTCTTCTTTCCGGAGTGATTTGGCCTTGCAGTCAATGTTGATGGTTGACATGAATCAACCCATGATTTTGTGCATTTGGGATTCTCAAAATAAATCCACTTTTCATCACCAGTCACAATTTGATGCAAAAAAGACTTTTGTGCCATTGAAGCAACATTTTACTGATGAATTTTCTGTTTTCCATTTGTCTTTTATTCAGTTGATGTGGCACCCATTTCCCTTCCTTTAAAATGTTCCCCATTGCTTGTAAACAATTGGAAATTGTTCACTGAGCAATTTTTAATCTTTCTGCAAGTTGTTTTTTAGTTTGACACACATCTTCATCCAATAATGCTTGTAATTGTTGGTCTTCAAACTTTTTCAGTTGACCTGGACATTCTTTGTCTTTCACATTGAGATAATCACTTTTAAAGTTTTTAAACTAGAGTTCACAAGTATCTTGTGATGGAGCACATTCACTATAAGCTTCCCGACGTATACGATAATTTTCAGTAGCACTTTTCTTCAAAATAAATTAATGAATTATAACTTCCTGCAAATGCTCCATTTTTATGCATGAAATTCGACATTTTTAAGTGTAAAAATATCTATGATGTTAACACCTGCAGAAAATTTGACATATGAAGTTTTGAAGCTGGTTGTCAATACAACAAAATACCATACATATCAAGTCTCATATGTATCAACATATGCGTAACTCCATCTAGTGAAAAAAATCCGCATTATTAACTGGTACACCTAGTATTAGTATATATTGAATATTTTGATTTGAAATGTGCAACACTTCCACACTTCTAAACTTTTCCAAACTAACAAGTTATATTACATATCCCCAAATAGCTCATTCTCTAAGCATTAATTCCTTCCTTGGAAACACATATATTCCCAAAATTCATTTTAAATCAGTACCCATAAGAGTTCTTTATTTTTATCATATTTTATAAAATATTTTGGAACTAGTATATATGTAGAGCAAAATTATTGACTAAGTGAAATCAGACATGAATTTTTTGAAAATTGTCACAAACTTTGAGTAAAAATTTGATTGAGATTATATTAAGTTGTTAGAGGAGGGAAGATCATCAGTCACATTAGTAACATATCAATACAAAAAAAGGAATATTTTATTTGAAAGGACTGCTAATATTCTTTGAGTTTATTTATAAAAGAAAGTAATCTCTGCTTTTTTATGGGGGAGGAGGAATATGATTCTAATTGAAGGAGTAGAAAGATAACTTGGTTAGGACTAAGTTAAACATTAAATTTAAAATACATACCCTAAGTTTTAAATTCTGTTAGCTATTAGCATCATCTGGAAGGCACTATGACATTTTTTTAACAGTTGATTAAGATACACCTATCATAGCAATAGCTCAGCAGAGTGCCAGGTTTGGTCAGTAACCATCAATCTGAATTCTGCTCTGTAGCCAACTGAATGAATTTAGGGGTTGCACAGTACAAAGTGCCATCAGCCCTTTGAGTTATATCTCTTAAGTCATAATTTCTCAAGGCATAATTCTTCTGCCAGAGCTCCAGATGGAAGTCCATTTAATCATAATGTATCTTATAATTATCATAACTGACATTTTGACATTCCATTTTGGCCTGGAAGATTGACCCAGCTGTACAGTATATTATCTTTTCAGAATATCTTTTCTAATTTTTGTGGCATGAAAAAAAAATAGCATCCCAGAATCTTTATATCACTGTGCATTTCACCAATAATCTAATATTTGCAACCTTGCTGTAAAAAGAAGGTGTATGGATGACAGCAGGTTCAATCGAACCAGTTACCAATTTCTCTAAACTGGATGCTGGATTCTAGAACAATTTTAGTGCTAATGAATGGACACAGATTGACAAGGAGACTGAAGCTCTGCCCCCAACTCCAGGAACTTAAAAAAAAATCATCTCATGCTCATTAGAGAGAGATATGCTTTATTTTTAAAGGAAGAGAAGGGTAAGAGATCAACCAAAGGACTTGTATGCATGCATATGAGCAAAACCATTGGACACAAACGGCAGGGGTTGGGGGGAGAGGGCAAGTGTGGGAGGTGGGGAGGCTGAGTAGAGGTCAATGGGGGAAAAAGGAAACTTATGTAATACTTTAAACAATAAAGAATTTAAATTTAAAATAAACAAATAAAGAAAGAAAGAGCCTACCATTTATCACATCACTCACGAGGTGAAATAATGAAGTTGTTTGGCCATGATGGACTACAGATTAATTAATCCCAGTTTCATACAAAAAAGGGACAATGACAACTTATCTAATATTCCCACTAAATTTCCACAAGATTCTCATTGAAACCTGCTTGAAAAGAGACCTACCCTGGATCAGAAACTGTGAATGGCCTGATATTACACTTCCAAATTAACAAGTTACCCTGCCACAGTATCATAGATGATGGCGAAGGAGGTGAAATTTCTAGGTCAGAGACAAAAGACTATTACCTACAACATACAGATCACATACGTTTTATGATCCATTGGTTATATAGATAATACTATATTATTTTTATATTATTTTTGTTTTTAATTTTAAGCTTTGTATTTCATGTGTGTTCTTGGAAAAGTTACAAATCCTCTAGGCTTCATCTTTTTTCTGTAATTCAAGATTGACCATCTTTCATATTTCTTCCAGCTCTAGAAATCCGATAATTTTTATTTACCTTTTGTTGAGCAGAGGACCAGAGACTGTTGCTGGCAGATATTATTAATATGGGATATCTCACTACTCTTTCCTGTTGCAATTTTAGAAAAACTGTTTTGTGTATTTAAGCAAAACAAAGAATTACTATGTATTTCACTTAAGCATTAGAAGAATATAACACAAGACTTTAACTAAGATTTTTCTCTTCAACTTCCTCACTCCTCTTTAGGTCTCTCTTATTTTGTCATTAAACTCTCAGGGACTCTGAGCAGGCTGCCCCAGGTGTGCCACTCTGGCAGGCAAATTATTTTGAGTTTAAAATAATCAAGATCCAGAAGGCCCAGGAAACACCTTAGACCTTCCCCCAAATAGGCTACAAGAATTTAAGTTAGAAGGCCTGCTCCATGAAGAACTATCACCATAGATAACTGTGGTATAATATAAACTAGTGTGGCAGACATACAGAAATCTAGCAAGGCCCATGTGATCTGTCTTCTCTGTATTTCATTCTCTCTTGACAGTCCAAAAAAACATTTATTAAACATTAACCATTTTAATCTCCCTGTGAATTGCGTTACTTCCCTTAGAAGTTCCAGACCTTGAATCCTTTTCTTTAATCTAGACAACATGTATTATCTCATTTTGTATTACTATCCTTGGACTTCTTCAAGCATTTCTGAATTTCCCATGTGTACATATTAAATGTGATTTTTCTCCTCTTAATCTATCTTCTGTCGTTTTAATTGTTGGACCAGGCATAGCAACCAATAGGAAAAAGAAGGAATTTCTCTCTCTCTTAGAACTATTTCTCAAATTTGATTCTTATATTTAAGAATAACTTGATTTGCTACAGTTAAAAGTTCCAACTTCTTATTAAAATGAACAGCAAAGAGAAAAAAATCAGATTCACTTTTCTAAATGTTTTTCTTTATGTTTTGCACTCTCCTATTTTATGATTCTCAACACTTACTAATTCTCATCATAAAGTGATATTTTGAGAAATACAACTTTTTTAATATTTTGAAATAGGCAAAGAAAAATCTATAATAATAAAAGTATAATATGCTAATTAGACTGGACAACTGAACATCCTTTTGGACATCTTTCCGGACATCCTTCCAGACGTCCTTCCAGAAAAAGCCACGGTGGCTGCAAGGGGAGAGGGCAGGCAGCCGTGGCAGCTGCGAGGTGCCAAGGGCAGGCAGCCATGGCAGCAGGCGGCAGCAATAGTGACAGGGTGATGGGGGCAGTGCCTTCCCCTGAATGGCCTGGTTGCCTCCCACAGAAGGAGGCCAGAATGCAGCTTAGGCTCACTCCCCAGGCCTAAGCCATCAGTAGGACATCCCCTGAGGGCAATTAGACTATGAGAGGGGGCAGGCTGGGCTGAGGGACCACCAGTGCACAAATTTTCATGCACTGGGCCTCTAGTAAATCTATCAAATACTAGGATAATATGAAAATTGGTCAGAACACCATCATGTGATGGCCAATCAGCAGGCTGTGTCCCTGTGTCCTGCACAAGCCCAAAGACATGAGACTTGAGTCCCAGAACCCAGCAATGGGCCTGTAATGTGAGGCTTATGTCCCCACCTCCAGCAATGGGCCCGGAATATGAGGCTCACATCCCCACCCCCTGTGTCTGCCCGGGAACATGAGGCTCATGTCCCTGACCCTGGCAATGGGCAAATGGCAAAGGGCAAATAACAATATTAAAATATTTCCTCTAGTTAATTCCCTTTTAATGGGCATGAATTTCATGCACCGGGCCACTAGTTTAAAAATAATAAGAAGAAAGCCACCACATAGAGAAGCATTATGCTGCCCTAAAGGATTCTACCTGCAGATTTGAGGAGACTTGGACAACTAGCATCTGGCAGAGTTAGCTAAAAGCTGGTCCATCTTCTAGAACGGCGAAGGAGGCGGGAGAGGCTCCCACCACCACCACTGTATTGGCAGCCATCAGCCTGGCTTGTGGCTGAGCAGAGCTCCCTCTGTGGGACTGCACTGACCACCAGGGGGCAGCTCTGGGTGGTCACTGTGTGTCATAGTGACCAGTCATTCCCAGTCATTCTACTGTTAGGGTCAATTTGCCTATTATCCTTTATTATATAGGAGTGCCTGGCCAGCCTGGGTGAGGGGCTGATTGCTGTTTGCAGGCGGGCCACAGCCCCTTCAGGATGGGGATCCCCGCTTGGGTGCCTAGCCAATCTGGGTGAGGGGCTGAGGGCCATTTTCAGGCTGGCTAAGCCCCCCTGCAGGGACCCTCAATCCATGAGGGTATGGCCAGCCTGGGTGAGGGGATGATGGCTGTTTGCAGGCTGGCCACAACCCCCAGCCACCCAAGCTCCCAATGGAGGCTGGCTGGAAACAGGTATCTGGGATTTGTTTATCTTCTATAATTGAAACTTTGTTGCCTTTAGCAGAGGCCACAGCCCTCAGGCTGGCAGGAAACTTGGCTTTCTTCATCGCCCAGGCAACCAAGCCTCCTGCTAGCTTCAGCTCTGTGGCTGCCATCTGCCATCTTGGTTGGGTTAATTTGCATATAGTCACTCTGATGGGCTGGTGGGCGTGGTTTAAGGGGCAGTGAAGGTGCGGTCAATTTGCCTGTTTGTCTTCCTTTTTAACAAGAATCTGTTTCAGTGTCCTCGCACCAGGTTAGAATGTTTCCGTTTGAATCTGTCTCCTTATAGAAACAACATCAGTACCTCACTAGGGCTCTCTGTGTGCCCTCCTCCAGGGGATGCTTGCTTTATCTCTCCAGACCGTGTTTTTGCCTTTTAGCATGCCATGCATTTTATTATTGACTAATGGCCGGGTGCACAAAATTCATGCATGGGAGGGTATGTACCTCAGCCCAGCCTGCATCTTCTCCAATCTGGGACATCCCTCTCAGAATCCAGGGCTGCTGGATCCCAACCGCTCGCCTGCCTGATTGCCCTAACCACTTTAGCCTGCCAGCCTGATCACCCCCTAACCACTCCCCTGCCAGCCTGATTGATGCCTAACTGCTCCCCTGCTGGCCTAGTCACCCCCAACTGCCCTCCCCTGCAGGCCTGGTCACCCATAACTGTCCTCCCCTGCAGGCCTGATCCCTCCCACTATCCTCCCCTGCAGGCCTGATCCCTCCCCTGCTGGCCATCTTGTGTCCACATGGGGGTGGCCATCTTTAACCACATGGGGGTGACCATTTTGTGTGTTGGAGAGATGGTCAATTTGCATATTACTCTTTTATTAGATAGGATAGCTTTATATGCAGAGATAAAAATGGCTTTAATTTGGAAGCTTAAGCACATAGTCTGCTGCACAAAAATGGATTGGAAATAGGAAACAGAGATATTCCTTTTAGTTGTTGTGCTTTTGTCTTTTCATTCTGACTTTGGATGGAAGAAGGAAACATTTAAAAGTATGTAGTAGATTCAGAAGGTAAAATTGACAGTAATTTTGTTAACAATGGGTGTTACTGGCTAGGACCTCAGTTCTTCTTGTTGGCACAGAAAAGATTTTAAGACCAACAAAACAGAAATAAAGCAAAGTAGGATTCATTAAAAATATACTCTAAACAAGGAGTGAGCCAGTCAAGAGATACAATAGACTCAAGTTCCCTGGGTTATTTGGTTTAAATGGGGAATTTTCTGGATGGAGGTTTTTATATACAGCCAAGGGTAATTGATAGAAAAGGGTTATATAACTATATTTCTACTGTGTATGACCTTACCCATAAGCAAAAGAAAAAGTTATGGGGGGTGGGGGTGTGTAAAAATCGCAATGCAAAATTCTATATAATAAAAGGGTAATACGAAAATCAACTGAAAAGTGGAACTCCTGGTTGCTATAATGTGTACTGACCACCAGGGGGCAGACACTCAGTGCAGGAGCTGCCCCCCTGGTGGTCAGTGTATTCCCACAGGGGGAGTGCCACTCAGCCAGAGACTGACATCCATGGCAGTGCTAATGACGTCTGACTGATGGGATGAAGGCCTAAGCCGTCAGTTGGACATCCCCTGAGGGCTCAGGACTGTGAGAGCGCTCAGGCGGGGCTGAGGGACCCCCAAGTGCATGAATATCATGCACTGGGCCTCTAGTTTATTATAATTAGCCTGGGCCCTAGTAAGGTCACATGGAGATCATGATGTTTTCCTCTGCACTTGCTCTAGGAATCAGCTAGTTCCGAACCTACCTTCTAGTGGTCTGCTGGATGCTAGGCTGCTTATAGAGAGGCCATCTGAAGGCAATGTCGGTCTGGCCCCTGTCAGGAGCCCAGAGAGAGACCCACCGGCACACACCCCAGCTGATGTTTCTTTGAAGAGTTTTTGTTTGGAGGATTTATCCAATGGTATCAATGGGGTATTAAAGTCCCCTACTATAATTGTGTTGCTGTCAATATCTCCCTTGATATATTCCAAGTTTTTTTGTTTTGTTTTTATGTATTTGGGTGAATATATGTTTAACAAAGTTATATCCTCTTGTTGAATTGCTCCCTTTAGTATTATGAAATGGCCCTCCTTATCTCTTGTTATGGCCTTCAGTTTGAGGTCTACTTCCTCAGATATAAGTATTGCTACCCCAACGTTATTTATTTATTTATTTTCATTTCCATTCGCCTGAAAATTTTTTTCCATTCCTTCATTACCAGTCAATACTTTGTTCTGATGTGGGTCTCTTGTAGAGAGCAAATATATGGGTCATGTTTTCCTATCCACTCAGCTACCCTATGTCTTTTGATTGTAGCATTTAATCCATTTACATTTAAGGTTATTGATAGGTCTTTGTTTGTTGCCATTTTTATTATTTTTACCTGTGTTTCTTCTTCCCTTTCTAATACTTCTTTTTAGAGCAGTCCCTTTAGCATTTCTTGTGTTGCTTGGCTTGGTGTTAATAAACTCCCTAAGCCTTTTTTTATCTGTCAAGATCCTGTTTTCACCTTTAGTTTTGAATAATAGTCTTGCTGGGTATAGTATTCTTCGATTCAATCCCTTGCTTTTCATCACTTTGTATATTTCATTCCATTTCCTTCCTGCCTTATGTGTTTCTTTTGGAAAATCAGTTGATAGTCTAATGGGAGATCTCATGTAGATAACTTTCTGTATCTCTCTGGCAGCCTTTAAGATTCTTACTTTGTCATTGACATTTGCCAATTTAATTATTATGTGTCTTGTTGTCAGTCTTTTTGGGTTCATCTTGTTTGGAACTCTATTTGAGTCTTGGACTTGTGTAAGATTTTTCTTTCCAAACTTAGGGAAGTTTTCTGTCATTAGTTCTTTAAACAGGTTTTCTATTCATTGCTCAGCTTCTTCTTCTTTTTGCACCCCTATTATGTAGATGTTGTTTCATTTTGTGTTGTCCCAAAACTCTCTTAGGCTTTCCTCCTGCTCTTGAAGTTTTTTGTTTTGTTTTGTGTTTTGTTTTGTTTTCTCAGTTGCTGCTCTTCTAGCTTTAGTTCCAGTTGTCTACCTCACTGATGCAGTCCTCAGCTTCTTCTAGTCTGTTGATATTTTCTATTGTGTTCTTTATTGCAGCTATGTCATTCTTCATTTCCTCCTGGTTCTTCTTCATTTCCTCTTTATTGTTTCACATGTTGTTGAAAATGACTTTCATCCTTTTCAGCATTCTTATGTCCATTGTTCTGAATTATTTTTCTGACAAATTGCTTGCCTCCATTCTTTTTACTTCCTTTTCTGGTGATTCCTCCTTTTCTCTCATATGGTGGCTGTTTCTTTGTCTCCCCATTTTTTTCTGTTCCTCTGTCATTTTTCTATGTACTAAAGTTAGACCAACCTTCTATGTCACCCAGATTTTTTTGAGTTTGTCTTTATAGTAGATGTTTTGTGGGACCCAGTGGTGCAGTCTCTCAGGTTTTTTGGGATGGGTATTCTAGGGATGCCCATTCGTTGGGATATTTGTGTTTTCTTGGTTTAGTTGGGTCTTGAGCATTATTGTCCCATTCCTGAATAAAGTTTCCTCTCAGGGTGTTTGGTTATGTGGCTCACCCTCTACCACATTGACCATATAGCACAATATACAATTCAATAAGACACAACACAAAGGGAACAAAACATGAATATACTCAAGGCACCGATAACCCCATTAAAATGACTGCCAGAGAAAAAAGAAGTAGGAGAGAGAAAAGAGAGCAAAAATGGTATTGAGAAAAATAAAGTAAGAGAGAAAAGAAAAAAATATGTATGGGGAGAAAACACCACAAAACAAACAAAAAAAAACCCAAAATGCAAACAAAAAACACACAGTAGCAAGGGGACGGGGTCAGAACCTGTAGAGGCAGAGCTTATATACAGAAAGTAAAGTAAGGAATTTAATAAATAGGGAAGGTTTACAGTTCAGTATAGAGGAGCTGTACAGAGAAAAAGAGGATAAGAAGAAAAGCAAAAAATAAAAAGATAAAACATTTTTTTAAAAAAATTATCTGTCTATTTTTGGGAAAGGCGAATAGAGGATTGAGCAGATAGGCTTGAGTTTAGTGAGGGAAACTAATTAAACAATTAGAAAAAAGGGAGCAAGAGAGGAGAGGAAAAACAAAAGCACAGAAAATTGACTAGCGAAGAAAGAGAAAAGAGAAGGGTGCATGGACTTGGAGCAGGGGAGAGGAAATGAGATATATGAGTAAGCCACCAGAGACTACAATAATAATAACACGTCAATAAAGCTGATAAAGAAGATAAATTTTTAACAAGGGATAAAGAGAAAGTGGAGAGGAAAGCCAAAGCGGGGACAAGAGAAGAGAGGCAGGATGAAAAAGAGAGAATTGAGGGAGAAAAGGATGGGAAAAAAGAAAATATATAAAATAATGATAAAAATAATAAAAATAGAATGAATAAAAATAATACAAAAAATAAAAGGGAAAAAATACAAAATTTAAATAAAAGATACATAAAAAGTGAAGTGTCATTCCCTTTAGCTGAGTCTCAATGTCCAGTAGGGGCTGGTTTAAGTCCCCACCCTATTCTGTTTGCCACTTCTCAGTTTCCTGTTAGGTAGTCAGCACCTTGTTGAAGCTCCAAGTGATCCACTGCTCCTCTGTGTCTGTCCCTACTTCCTTGGATGCAAGCAGGTGGGATCAATTTGCCTGCTTTTGACTGTCTGCATGCTATCTGTCTTAATCACTCAAGAGTCTGTTTGTCGTAAGGGCTTTAGGTAAGGGTGTTGCTGTGTTGGTTTCAGGGACTGAATCGCCCCTCAACCCAGATGCAAAGGGCTTCTTGGGGCTATTCAGAGTCTTTATTTCCTCTGCAAAGCTGGAAGCTGGGTGTGGCCGCACTAGTTGCCCACAGGTGCTGGGAGGAGCTGGCTCTTAAGAAGAAAAATGGCTGCTTAAGTTTGGAGGGACCTGATGTCTCAATGCTAGATTCCCGGTCACCTCTCCCTGTCCTGCTCCCCTCCACAGCTTGGTTAACAATCCTCCCACTTACTACCTTCCTTTAAAAGGAGTGATCAGAGGGTGATGAGAAGAACAGAAGGGATCATGATTAAGTTGAATTGAAGGAGAAGAACAATTCTTTTTAGATGCATTGCAATCCTAGTTGTTAGAACAACCATCTTAAAAAGAAAATCCTTGGACATTCGAATCAAACATTTAATGCACTTAAAGTCTTGCAATAGTGCTTTAAGTATCAATTAGCATATGAAAGGCTTTGTACAGATAAGTAAAATTTCCCTTTTTGAGTGTCAAAATGTAATAATAGCACCTCTTCATCTTTAACTTGAAATCAAAACTATCAGATTTAATTTTTTTTTAATAATTTAAAGAAGGTAAATTTAGGGGACTAGAAGACTTCTAAATTGGCTTCTACAGATACAATGAGTAAAATGTAATCAGTTTGTTGGGATTTTTATAGAAAAACTAGCGGCCCAGTGCACGAATTCATCCACCTTGAAAGGAACTATGAGCCATGAGGCTGCAGTGGGCACAGGGGTGGTCTCAGCCCATCATATGCACCCCCACCCAGCCCCTCCCACCAAAATCCCTGTCCCCTGTCTGCCGGCAGCCCTGCTCCCACTGCCGTTCCCACATGCTGATGGTGCCAGCCCCACTCGAACCTGCTGATGGTACAGAGCGATTGGATTGGGTGCCAGAAGTGGATGCAAGCAGGGCTGGCGTTGTCAGCGGGTGCAAGCAGCAACTGCTGTCCCAATCACCCCTCACAAGCATGAGAAGATGGAGAAACCCTGAGGGGTGACTGGGGCCAGCAACTGCCACTCACACCCACTGACAGCACCAAGAATTGGGTCCAGCATCAGGCACCAGAAGTGGGTGTGAGCAAGGACAGGGCTGGCAGCAGGTGTGAGTGCCGGGCGGGACCGCGGCACATGGAAGCAAAAAATTTTCGTAACCACCAGAGGCTCACCCCAATGACAGCGACCAGTGTTCCACCTTGGTCTGGCGCCCCCCGCTCACCTGCTCCACCATCCTGCTGTGGCCAATGCCTGCCATGTTCCACGCACACCCCCTGGTGGTTAGCACATGTCACAGCGACCGATTGTTTGGTTGTTCTGCCATTCAATTTACTTGCATATTAGGGTTTTATGTATATAGATTCTATTTGTATATAATTTAACTAATCTGTAAATTATAATAAATATATTTGCAATTATTAAAAATATGTATTCAGGCTTTGAGAGCTTTCAGTGGCCATGCCTATTCTGGCCTCTGACTTGCTTCCAGGTGTGATTGACAGGTAAGCACCTTCTTTCATCACTCAGACTTTATTGGGCATGTGTCTAAACTGCCTTTGTCTGGACCCTTCCCCTATCGATCAGCAGGGAACAGACTTGGAGAGTGTTAAATGAAGCTTTTTGGCAAGCTGTAAAAATGGCATGCCTATATTATCTGGTCTCCACTTTACTGCTTCTCTGTTAAATAATAACCAACTTATTACAAAGGCATCACTAGTATACCGTTACCTTATATCAATAATTACTTAAATAAACAATTTTAATTTTTTTCATTTTCTTATCTTGCCTATCCAACTGTATTATAAATTTTTGAATAGCATTTCATATGCTAATTGATACTTAAAATCTGTTGGTTCTTGGACAGTGCTAAGCATATTAGAATTGATGTAGAGAATAGCTTCTAATTTGAGTAGTTCTAATATCTTGTTATATTTTATTTAATAGATATTCTTTTCTAAACATATTTTAATTCTCTTCCAAATTCTTTTATTTTTACTTAAATACAATTTATTAAATGACATTTTTATAGAATAAAAATAACTCAACTGATATGCCTAATTATGAGAGTGATTTGGCTCCCTCCTTTATAACTCTTCTAAGAGTTTATTAAATTGTATAGGGTTTTTAAAAAATATATTTCTGCCTTATAACTTGTATGAAAAAATTTATTTCACCTAAAGAAACATTTCCACTGATATACATGAGTTAATTCAGAAGTACCTGCCTTCTTATAAATAAAAAGGCTCTTATATCCCAGCATTATAAAAGTATTGACTGGTAAAATATTATTTCTTAATACATATTTAAGTGGAGGTTTTCTTTATAAAAATTTATTTCCTTTTCCTCTTATTTCCTTTTCACTTATTATGTTGACATATTTCAGGACAATTCTTTTCAGTTAATTTGAATTAAAGCTGAAGAATAATTTTGTAAGATTTATCCATTTGTCTTGAAGTTATTTAAACCTTTAACATATGTGACTTATGACAAATAAACATTAATAAAATTAAATTAAATTACATAAGATATAATTTATAAATCACTTTTGGAAATGCAATTTTATTTATTTTGTTTTTATAATTATTTTCTAAAATTTTCAGTATATATTCAGAAACTAGTGTGATACTGAAAAAGTATTTTTTGAATCAGCTTTTTAAAAAGTAAATTCTGTTTACCTTATAAACATTGATTTTTTTAAGAGGTTTTTACAATTTTGTACCTGATTTTGACATTTGCCTTTATTTGGAAATAAACATTGCTTTCTTCCTTCTACTTTGTGAAGAAGAAAAAGGCAAGTCAAAATTTTAATAGTAATGTAACTAAGTTTTTTCCTTGAATGTTTTTTTGTTATTGTTGACATTATTAAAGATGTCCCCAAAGAAAAAAAAATTGATTTTTTTATAAAAGCTAAATCAGTAAGAGTCCATGCTTATAATTCGTTTTAATTTTTATTTTGTTTTTATCTTCATGAAACATATACAATAAAATAAATCTATAATAAATGGGAAACAAGGAGCAAAAACAGCAAATCAGAAAGTAAATAAAAGTACCTTTAGAAAAGCTCTACGAAACACTTTCCCAAGTGTTACTTCTAATTATTTTCAAGCTATCAAAGTTAAATATTTTTTAATTGTTGTAAATAATTTGATAAAAATAACAAGTGTTTTCATTAAATTAGTATTGATACACTGAAATACTTACAGCATATAGCATTTCCTTTATTTCTGAAGTTTCCTATCAGATAAGAGGGGTGTTTTGGGTTTTTTTTTTAAATGTTTTTGTTGAATTTTAGAGAGAAGAAGGGCGGGGAATAGAGAGAAACATCGATGAAGGAGGAGCATCACTGACTGGCTGCCTCCTGCATCCTTCCCCCTCCTGGAGATGTAGCCCATAACTGGGGCATGTACCCTGACCAGGAATTGAACTGGCGACCTCTCGGTTCCTGGGTGATGCTGAACTGTTGAGCGATACTGGCCGGGCTATATGAAAGTTCTATTAATCCCATGCTGAAAGGCTGATGAGTAAAATGTAACCCATTTAACCATCTGAATCAAATTACTTAGTCTAATAATGACTTCTGTGTATTTGGCATATTGGTCTTTATGTGCCAGGTTTATGTTTCCAGTCATCAAACCAACTTTAATCAGATAGTGGTGAAACATTTTTTTTAAGTTAACTTGATTCCACATTATGGATTTGAACACAATAGATGTGCATTTTACTTTTACTTGGGCAACGTTTGACCCTTTCAAATGATTCCCATGTTCTAGTATAGGACGGCTGCAGTGTGGTTCTCTGTAGTGTAGGGGGCTGAGACATGTGTGTTCTGTCTGGACTGCTGCGTGCACTGACAGCAACCGGTTTATCAGCCAAGAGTTGGATGCTTGGATATTGTATAGCTAAGAAAGGAAGGTAAATGTGCCAGTGGACTACTTGACAGAAACTGAAGTAGCAATAGAGCCCTGTGGACAGATGCATTTTTTCCCCCAGTTCCACCTGCTTTTAATGTAGAACTGGGAAGCTTTCCAAAATCTGGTTCAGGAAACAAGGTGTTAAAAATATCTCACTGAGCAGGAATCTTCACTTTGAAATACTGCCACCAGTCCCATCAAAATTGGCTTCTAATACAGATGGCTATTTCATTTAAAATAAAGAAGGAAAATAAGGAGAAATACCATTTGAGTTATTTGGGTCAATATTTTAGTTTACAAAAATATATTTACATGCATTTACTCAGCTGCTAACATTGATTGAGTACTTTCTACTAGGAACTGTAGATGCAGAAATTAATAAGCAAATAAACATGAACCACCAAGTATTATGTAATGTGAACATATGCACTAAGTTTTCACACTTGGGATAATTATCACCAAGTGATATATAAAGCTGATCTTAACTGTTTGACATTATTCCCTTCTGGTCCAATTAGAAATTTCTTACATTGGTTTTATGAAATACTACCCCAAATAACCATGCAGGTGTTAGGCACTTGGCAGCTTCTGCTAATATTTTGTAGTTAAGATACAATGTTCTAATTTACAACTGCAATTATTATGTTCTCATCATGGCTATATCTGTTTGGGAACTGGGGAGAAGGCAGTCATTGGAAAATAGAATATTTATATGAAATATGCTAATAACTCCTGTGTACTATTGACATAAATCCTATACAAGCCATATGATTTTTGTCAAACAACCTAAAGTAGATTCTCAAAGTGGCAACAGAATCACCTATGTGATTGTTAAAAACACTGAAATACAGAACAGAACACATCTGGACCAAGTAAATTGACATTTTGGGCGTAGGTGTTGGAAACCTTCATTTTGAACAATATCTTGAGTATTTCTGTACTAAACAGAAATTTAGTATAATAGCAGAGAGTTATATGAGGTCATTTAACTGTTTTAATTAACTTTTAAATTTCTACTTCTAATTTAAACCAAGAACATTCATTAGCTGTCACAGAATTTGTCTCCTGTATCAGAACAGAATTTATGTAACAGATTTCTTTCTATGTATAGCTAAATTGATCAGCTGTTTGAGAATAGATGGGGAAGGATGGGATGGTAAGAAAAGGAGGTGATTAAAATTCAGATTACATAGTGCCTGTGTAGAAAGATGCCATTTCTGCAGCATAAAACTTGTGCTGATGGACCAGTCTCTGGAGCTCCTGAAAGGGCTTCCTGAGAACACGTGCAGAGTTGCAAGAAATACGTTTCCTTTGCCAAGTAGTTTAAGAGATTTTCTGTAAAGCACATATATGCCTATCATTGAGCTACTGGATTTCCTGTATTAGGATATGAAATGGGTGAAGCTATTAACATATTCTGACTGCCTTAATCTAACTATGAAAGTGAGGATTTGCAAATGAACAGTAAGCCGTGGGTTATTTCAGGTGAAGATTTTTTTATATGCACACTTCTCTAATTACCAGTTTTATATTCAAACTGAAATGTAATTTCCAAGTATATTTTACTCTAATGGCATCAAGATTAATTTTTCACTCAAGAAAAATCAGTTGGTTGAATTTTGCATAATTTTAAGAGCATTTCTAAGACTGAAGCAAAGACAGAAATCAGTACCTTTTTCTCCCAGACCACCACCCTGAAGCATGCAATCATGCGAATCTGAATGTTGGGAAGTCTAAATTGAGATGAGAGCAGATATCAGCATCTTTCTTGGAAGTGGTACTCCTGAAACCACCTACGCCCTTCTGCATGCACAAAACAGGACATATAAGGAATTAACATTCATAAGGAACATTATGAGTAAAAGAGGATAATAATTTATAGGTACATCTTCTGTTCCTTGTGCGATTTGGAGGTTCATGGCAAGTCTCTTCGGAAAGTCTGAATGGGATTGAACCCTCGACCCCAGCAGTAACCAGCTCTTTCACATATTTTTGTATTGGTTTTCCCTACCTATATCCTTCATTCTTCATAGTATCTCACTCTTTTCTTCTGGTATTACTTCCCCAAATAAGCTAGTTTCAAACTTGTTCTTATCATTCTCAACCCACAAAATATCTGCCTTTCATTATCCTTTTCAAAACTACCTGTGGGGCTTATGTCTCAGAAACTTTTCCTTAAGTTTGTATTTTTCTCTTTACCATCTTTTCAAATTGATAATAAGTATTAACTAAGTATGAATACATATTATTAGTGTGTGAAACTTAATGAAAATTATGTTCATGGTACCTGTTGTTCTATTAAGAATGCATAGATCAATTCTAGAGCAAAAAAAAAGTACATTGCTATTTTTAATACAATTGTATTGGTTAATTACAATGTCCTTTTGAATTTATTGTCTTATAATATAAATGATAAGAGGGCAAAAATACACATGCACTTTTTCTGAAGCACTATTCCAATATGGTATTTCATATAGAGTAGTGACTTTAATTTTCAAATACAAAATGGTAGAAAGTGTATGTGTATATTAACATTGCAAACTTGCTTTCCACGGTAGAGCCATGTGAAGACTGCTGTGTTTTATGAGTGCTACAGCACGGTTACTGTCACACTGAAAGTTTATTTCAGTAGCCAAGTGTCACATCAGCTTGCCTTGACTACAGGCGTTACGGTTTCTATAAATGCTGCCCCTCATTCCAATGACATATCTCTCAACACCATGATAAAGGATCATCTGAGCTTCTACTGGGATTAGAGTTAGAGTTGGGGAGATTGCATAAAATAAGCCCATTCAACATCACTTTCTAAATCTTTACAATCCTTCATAAGTATTATGTCATGAAATTTGTAATGCATTAATTTTATTTTTATAGGTCACAAAAGAATTCATGTTTAGTTCAACATTCTGAGAGAAAAATCCTACTAAGAATGCTTAATATACACATAAGCACTAGAATGTCTAATAAATGTATCTATATGGGAAAATTAAGCTTGAATCAAAATTAAATTATTTGTCTCTGGATCTCAGAATCCATTCATTGGTACATATTTTCTGCTTGTTGTAAAATATCATAATCCTTTCTGTGCCATTTCCTCCAAGATTTGACTCTATAATTTGCCTCCTGGTTTAGGTAGGCAGCTAATCTCTGGTTATGAGTTTAATAAAGGCACTGGGATGAGAAGTGGCTTTCCAAGCAGAGTAGCTATCTCACAGGTTGTCATGACAGGGCCAATAGGCAAAGGAGAATCAGTGTCATCAGCCAAGAGAAGAGGCACTGCTTTTTCTGGAAAAGAAGAATCAAGGAGATCTTAGGATTCTGGGTGAACTGAACACCCCCATGTGCCCACTACAAATCAGAGGAACCCCCCCTTCTCTTTTGAGAAGAAAAAAAGATTTTGTGATAGTTTGAATTCAATTACTGTTCTAATTAAAAAACAAACAACCATGGCACATATTCATGTTGACTTTTGACCCTCTCACCTTTTCAATTTTAGTTTGATTTTTTTTACACTAATCTTAAAAATCCCCTCGTCTCTGACAGTTCCTTTGGCTAAGATTTTGGATTTGGAGGTCATAATTCTCAATTTTTAACTTATACACATACCACCATGGCCTTTGTAACCCTCATGCTGATCATATTGCTCCCAAATCTTTTCTCCAGATAAGCCAGGAAATATTTTAATTATTGCATCACCTCATGCTATGGACTGACAAACATCCAATTCTTTAATTGGACCCAACATTCACTGCTTTTGGAACCAAATAAGCTTCAGGAAAATCAATTTGAGATTCCCATTTTTTGAGGAACTTTCATTAGAAAGTCGTTTAAGTACCAATGTTCATATCAGTAAGAGTTTTTGGTTGAAAAACATCTATATTACCAATGGATTAGTATTCACTCAGGGGAACAATGAATTATAAGTTTCCTGATTGCTTATAGAATAACTGGAGAGAACAAAGAACTCCTTAGAAAAAATACCAAATCACAACATATGTGATACCATTGTAATTAGCTAGTCCTATATAATAAAAGGCTAATATGCAATTGTCCCCTTGACCAGGAGTTCTACCAGGGGGCGGGGCCGGCCAGCTAACCACCCACAGCCCCTCCCCCCAGCCAGTCCCGTCCCTGATCTGCCCCCTCAACCCCGATCAGGACAGGCTGGCCAGACCCCACCCATGCACAAATTCATGCACCTTAAAAGGAACTGGGGGCTGCGAGGCTGTGGTGGGCACATAGGTGGGTCTGAGCCCAGCTCCATGCCCCTGCCCGTCCCCTCTAGCCAGGAGCCCTGGGCACCTGTCTGGCACCAGCCCTGCTGCCGTTGCCACCATGCCCACCGCTGATGGCATGGAGCTATTGGGGTGGGCGCCGGCAGCGGGTATGAGTAGTGGCTGCTGCCCCAATCGCCCCTCAGGAGCAGGGGGAGGTGGGAAAGCCTTCAGGGGCAATTGGGGATGCAGCCACCTCTCACACTTGCTGATGGCACTGAGTGATTGGGGCCCGGCGCCTGCAGTGGGTACGAGAGGGGCCGGTGCCGGCAGCAGGTGCAAGTGCTGGGTGGGATGTGGCACATGGGAGCAAAGAATTTTCAGTAACCATCAGAGGCTCACCCCAATGACAACGGTTGGTGCCCCACCTTGGTCTGGTGCCCCTGCTCACCTGCTCCACCATCCTGCCGCGGCGGATGCCTGCCATATTCCAGGCTCTTCCACCTGCTACCGATGCCTGCATGTTCCACCAGTGCCCCCTGTGTGGACAGCACACATCATAGCAACTGGTTGTTTGGTTGTTCCACCATTTGGTCTATTTGCATATTAGGGTTTTAGATAGATAGATAGATAGATAGATAGATAGATAGATAGATAGATAGATAGATAGGAAAGGTGCAAAGCGGGGAATCCAGGCACATCATAGGGACAACTTCACCAGGAAGCTGCAACTTTTGCACTCCCAAGGAAACAACCAGTCTATTCCATGCAAACACTGGAGGAAGGGATCCAACAAAGGGAAAATAGATATATGCCCAGTAACACTGGGGTGACCTTGCCTGTCAGTCAAACCTGGGGACAGAGATGGTTTGCCAGAATGGGCAGGGCCACTGCAAGCCCATGAAAACTTTTAATTACATAATCCCTTAAACAAAGAAATTACCTCTTTTGTGCTCTTAGCTCTCTCTTAGCTTCCTTACATTTGCCAGTGTTTCCTCCATAGCCACGTGGACCTGTGAAGCCCGCATGCAATGGACTGACGGACTGCAATGGGAAACACGTGTTAAGCTAGTCTGATGCTGTGTTGGCCTGTGCAGATATGAGAGGGAATTCTGGACACTGGCTCTGGTTTTAGCCCTGCTAAAGGCAGGTGGGGCTTCATCCTTGGTAGGCCTGAGGGAAATGAACCTTGCAAACTCAGGGGTGTGAGTCCACAGAAATAAAGCTTCCCACAATATTGCATCCTCCTTTGAGAGTCTCAGAAAATCATTTTTCTTTGAATATTTCAATAAACCCACCCCCTCTACCAACTGGGAGAGATGAAGACCTCTCCCCTGTTAACATGGATTTACTTTTACAAAATTTTTATTGCAGCCACCCTTTGACACCAGCAGTTCAATTTCTGTAGACAAGGAAGTGCCACTTAGGTTCTTCTGGACTTAGATCTAGCAGTCACAACACTGTTCCCTGGAGGTTTTAAAAACATATCCCATCACGTGTGACAAAAGATAAAATTTCCTCTGCTTCCTCATGTTCCTCTCTACAAATTTTTAGGAATGATTTTATTCTGTGAACCTAGAATGTATGCCTATATTCTAACCATAAGAAAGCCTGGATGAATGAATTTTAATTTTACCATAAGGTTAAAGGACTTATGTAGTAGGCTGAATAATAGTCCATCAAATGTATTCATATTCTAATTCTTAGAATTGGTGGGTATGTTACATTTCATGGCAAAATGACTCTATATACTAATAGTTGTGAGTTGGGGGAGAGGGATAGTTGGAGGAGAATTCAGAAAGGAGAGAAGATGCTACATTATTGCTGCTTTAAAAAGGGAGGAAGGGGTCACAAGCCAAAAATATAGGGAACTTCTAGAGCTAGAAAAATGAGGAAATAGATTATCTCTTAGAGCCTCCAATAGGAATGCAGCCCCTTGAATCCATTTTAGACTTCTAACCTTTAACTAACAAAATAAATTTGTGTTACTTTAAACCACTCTATTTGTGGTATTGTGTTATGGCAACAATAGGAAAAAAAAATACAACTTATAATATGGAGAATTTTCCAGACACCCTTATGGTGTTCAAACACATTTTGCAACCATAAACAGGGACAATATTGATTATAAACAGAAAATAATAGAAGTCTTTAAGCAGAACAGTGATACGGTGTTCCTTAAAACATTGATCTGTGCACCAACTTGGAGCAATATCAAAATAATCATGCTGTGTGAATGAAGACATGTAGGAATACATACTCTCCAATACCATTTAGTATTCTATTCATTATTTGATGTATGGCCCTTAGAGACAGAAAAGAGTCAGTAGTCACCTGGGGGTGAAGCAAAAAGTAGAGGGGTGCAGAACAAGGGGGAGAAATTACAAATGGAACTCTCTGTGGGCCAATGGATGTTTGTTGCCCTAATTGTGGTAAGGTTTCATGTCCAAACATCAAATTATATACCTTAAATATGCAGTGTTCACAGTTAAAAAGCCGTTCTGACTACTATATGGAAAATAGTTTAGAGTGTGTAAGGGAGAAGCAAGTTTTCCTCGACATTCTCAGGCTCTTTGGATAGGTCTAAAAATTAAACTGACAAAGAAAGATTAACTGGAGAGAAGCAGAAACACTTTATTGAATTGTTCCCTCTTCCAGAGAGCCTTAAGAAGAGAATGATGACCCAAAGAAGTGACCGGGGCAGGAAGCTTTTAAACTCTTTAAACAAAGAAATAATACATTTGTGAAGACAAAGCAGTTTACGCTATGGGTAGTTTGATTAGGGGTAGGTAGTCCTTATGTCTTTTTTGTTTTTAATTCAATTTATTGGGAAGATAAGAATTAGTTTAACAATATTTGTTTGCAGATTTCTTTGATGCCTTCTCTGGGCTGTAAGAGTCTGCTACCTCTAAATGAAGAATTTATTTCCTGCCTTTAAAAAGGAGGGATTGTTTTGTCTTGAGTGTTTTCCCCTGCGTTTATTGCTTCTTATTTGCCTTCAGCTCAAATTAGTTTGTAAGCTAAAGAAGCATATTTTGAGCTAAGATTCTGGTCTCATTCAGTAGGGAAGTAAGAACATAAATGAGAAGTGACTTAGAGATGTATGAAGGTGATTGAAAAGACAGATGGTATGGTGGATACAGTTGTTGATAGTAAAAATATAAAACATATATAGGTTCAAGATATAATGGCAAATTGCCAACAAGACCTGCTAACATTTTGGATATACAAGATGAGGATATAGAAGTATAAAAACAGACTTCTAATTTAAGGTTTGAGCCCCAACATAATGAAGACTAGATGAGTAACATTTTGGGTAGTTGGGTGAAGTCAAATACTCGGATTTAGCCATAGTGAATTTGAGATGCCCACGAAACATCTAAGTGGCAAAATCAAATGAGTAGTGTGGCCAAAAGCCTGGAGCTTAGATGAGTGACCTGACTGAAGTTAAAAATTTAGAAGTCAATGATGCATAGAAAATACTTAAGTTTGTGGGAATGGGTATGATACATAAGCAGAATCAAAAGAGAAGGCATCTCTGGAAAGAAAACGTATGAAATATATGTAAGGATTAACTCAACCTTGGAAGGACATAAAGTAAGGAATAAAGGCAGTGACTACAGTAGTAGCAATGGAAATAAAAAGGATATGGCAGAGCTAAGATGTGCTGAAAATAATCACTATTCAACCACTTATTCAACACATACATATTCAAAATAATGGAAATACTTGAATAAACAAGACAGCTGTTCTTCATACTTTCATGGAGGCTATATTTCAGCAATCACTACAAAATGTAAATGTATATATATTAAAACACAAGTGTAGTATGTAATGCCTAGTTTGATGCCTATCAATTGCTATATAAATTATGATTCATGAATATATAATTAGATACATCTTTCTAGCAGTATCCTTTTCAAGTATCCTATATAATAAAAGGGTAATATGCAAATCAACTGAATGGCTGAATGAACTGTTGCTATAATGCGCAATGACCACCAGAGGGCGGATGTGCCATGCAGGAGCTGCCCCCTGGTGGTCAGTGTGCTCCCACAGTGGGGGCATTGCTCAGCCAGAAGTTGGGCTCATGGCTGGTGAGCAGGCTAAGCCGTCAGTTGGACATCCCCCGAGGGCTCCCACACTGTGAAAGGGCACAGGCTGGGCTGAGGGACCCTCCTGCGAGTGCACGAATGTCATGCACTGGGCCTCTAGTGTTAAATAATTTTCTAATGTAGTGA
>NW_006292782.1:201963-207464 GCF_000327345.1 Myotis davidii
TACTTGAATAGTATTTTTGTAGTGTAGGGTTTAGAACAGTCAAATATCTCATGTTGGGCTGCAAAATAATCCAAAAATACAAATCCATTCATCTATTGTCATAAATAAACAATTACTTGAATTTTAATTTCATGTATAACTAAGGGCTACTTGTCATTAGCCTATTAAGTAAGTTATTAGGGGATTCTAAATGTTATTTATGCACTACAATGAGTGTATGCCTACAGCTTCCTGAAGCCTTAAACTAGCATTTCCTGTGCATGTGCATCACAGTGAAGCAGATGATTCAGAGGAAGGAGTTAGGCTATACAGGCATTATTTTAAGTTGTCCACGGTACTCTAGCTTTGCTACATTTATATTAAACTTATTGTTAGAGAAATAATATTAGGTGTGTGTGTGTGTTTTGTGCTTTTGATCTCCTTGTTATATTTTCATATGCTCCATTTTAGCAAAATTGTTAATTGTTGAATATGTAAGGTCTTCACTATTCTTGCCCCCCACCCTCCCAGCCCACACACTTTTCATGCAAAGTGTGTTACTTTGGGTTTCTTTGTTCTCCTAAGGCAAGGGTTCTCAACCTGTGGGTCACGACCCCTTCGCCCACACACTTTTCATGCAAACTGTGTTACCTTTGGGTTTCTTTGTTCTCCTAAGGCAGCGGTTCTCAACCTGTGGGTCACGACCCCTTTGGTGGTCGAAGGACCCTTTCACAGGGGTCGCCTAAGACGATCCTGCATATCATATATTTACATTATGATTCATAACAGTAGCAACATTACAGTTATGAAGTAGCAACAAAAATAATTTTATGTTTGGCACTGTATTTAAAGGGCCAGAAGGTTGAGAACGACTGTCCTAAGGCCATAGTCAATAGCTTTAGACTGAAAGCACTATGTTCAAAAGACACTGAAATTTCCTTGACCAACTATGACCTCTTATATTTCATGTAGACAGACTTGGATCCTGGTCAAGTATAGTGTATGAGATAATATACAGCTTGCTGTTTTGTTGCTGCTATTTCCAAACCAAAGTCAAGTGGATTTCTTCATAGTCAAAGCCACTAGAATATATACTACAGGACAATATTTACACTCTTTGCAGCTCTTTGAAATGTGAATCAGATAATAACACTCCCATTCTGCCATGTTCAAAACCCTTTGGCATTTTTCAAATGGCTTTTTCACAATTACTACAATGTCTAAACCCTTGGCGGTGTCTTATGAGATTCCTGGTGCCATGAAGCTCTATCTCTCAAACGTACCTCACACATACCACTCTGATGCCTTTTTCTCTCTGCTACAGTCACACTAGGCTTGTAATTTTTCATAAATATGCAAAGCACCTTTCTACCTCAAGGTTTTTGGCCTTGCAATTCTCTCTTCCACAAATGTTCTAATTTACCTGGCATGTCTCCAACTTTTGGGGTCACAGCTCTAATGTCCCTTCTTCTTAGAAAATTTTCCTGATGCTTTAAAAAAAAACGGTTTCATATTTTACCCCTGTATTCTGATTTTTAATTTTTCTTTACATCATTGTTCACTACTGGGCATTAAATTAAATATTAAATTTATATTTTTATTATTCTTTTCACTAAACTGTAACCCCTGAGGGATGGGTCTGTCTATCTGTGTTCACTCATGTACTCACGGTACATAACAGTGCCCATACAAAAATATACTCCTAAAACTTATCCTCAATGAAGGAAGACATCCCTAATGGTTAACACTGGGCACATTGCATGTTCTTAAGAAATATTAATGGAATATTGATTGCAATAAGCTTGTTAGCCACTATTAATGTCAAGGAACCATTCACTTGCCCCTTCCATTGTCTCACATGCTTCATTTGAAAGCATAGAATCATTTTACATTTATTGTATCCAATCTTCACATATACGTGTCCCAGGTAAATCCTGATTTTTAAATGCAAATGTGCTTAATTAATGAGCACTATCCAGGAGAATTTTTTTTCTACCCTCTCCTAGCTCTTCTTAAAGGAAATTATGCTATTTATTGTTTTTAAATGATTTTATTTCTGATTCATCTTACTTTGCACTGTATTTCCTGAAGGTCAGAATGGTCTTTTAAAATATATACTCAATCCCTGATAGTAATACTTCTAGGAGTGTGGTTCCATTTTAATATCAGCTCATGTGAATATCAAATGAATGTGAACAAGCTTCTCCCACAGCAGAGTTTTGACATTAAGAAAATTAAAATATGCCCTAATCATAGAATGTTTTAACTGTTGTCTGACATTTTAAAGGATTTTCTCATGAATTTCAGAATAGATTATACTTCTGCCTGGCATCTTGGGTATAAAAATAATATTCTAAGTGATTTAAACTTTATTTTTAATTTATAATAGAAAATTTTGAGAGAACAAGAGAGAAAAACGAGAAAGAGAAAGAGAGAGGGAAAATGGGAGAGAGAGAATTTTTAAGAGAAGTTTCTTTGACTATTTGTCTTTTGCCTCCAGGAAACCAAGCAATTTTCTCTATTATAAAATTATACATAGCTTGTTACTATAATTAACTTGAGTCCTGTGGGGATATAATAGACTTATTTTACAGAAATATACTTAGCCATTTGCAAGAGCTCCAAGGAGAAGAAATTCCTATTTTATAAATACTTCTGTCTGAGACCAGACATTTAATTATCTTGATTAGTTTTTTTGTGTGAGAAGGAGTTCAAATTTTAAATATTTGTCTCTGACCAGTGTTAAACAAGCTAAGGTTATATGTACATGTGGCACCTTTATATCTTTGAGTAATTCTTGCAATTTAAAAAGTGCTAATATTTACCTTCTGACATACATTTTTCATATTTGACATGAGACCTAAATTTTTCCATCTTATTTACTTTAGATATATGTATTCTTTATATTTGATCTATGGGGTCAAAGTGGCCTTTCCATGGTTTATTTAGAGTTTTCTCTCTCCAGTGCTGACATTCAAACTCATATGCCAGCATTCCTAAACCACTTGAAGCTTCCACATTGTCACATGGTCACTCCTCTATACCTTTTTGAACATAACATTCTCTTAAGCTTTATTTTCAATAAATATCTATTGCGCACTCATTATATGCTAGACAATATTTTTGGCATTTGTCATGCATGAATTGAAGCAGTAGAAAAAAATATCTGCCTCATGTAGCTTGTAATCTTGTGAGCAGAAGACACAGTATCTTTCAGACACAGTATACAGCAAAATAATTAATTTAATAAATCAGTAGATCCCACATGTTAGTAGGTGCTAAATGCTGATAGGAAAAACAAACAAACAAAAAACAGAATATGCTAAAAGGAAACAATACTGTAGTGGATTTGTGACTTAAATTCAGGTGAACTAAGAAGTTTGGTAGCATTTGAAAAAGTATCACTTAAGTAAAGATTAAAGAAAGTGAGGATAAAACATAAAAAGAAAAGCAGATAGAATATCAAATCCAAAGGTTCTAAGGCGGTGGTTCTCAACCTGTGGGTCGCCAACCTGTGGGTTGCGACCCCTTTGGGGGTAGAACAATCCTGTCACAGGGGTCGCCTAAGACCATCGGAAAACACATATGTAATTACATATTGTTTTTGTGATTAATCACTATGCTTTAATTATGTTCAATTTGTAACAATGAAAATACACCCTGCATATCAGATATTTACATTAAGATTCATAACAGTAGCAAAATTACAGTTATGAAGTAGTAACGAAAATAATTTTATGGTTGGGGGTCACCACAACATGAGGAACTGTATTAAAGGGTCCTGGCATTAGGAAGGTTGAGAACCACTGTTCTGAGAAGCCTGCCTGTCACATCTGACCTTTTATACACCAGCCTGCGTGGAAAAATGTGAACAAAGAGGTGAGGAGGGGTAGCACAGAGGCCTTGAGAGGATTTTGCTTTCATGGGCTACTGTTAGAAACTGGTTGCAGGGAGCAGAAGTGGAATCCGTTAGTAGGCTATTGCCATAATGTAGGTGAAAAATAATGGTGTCTTAACTAGGGTCATAGCAATGTTTCTTTCTGCAATTTTCTTTTTACCTGCGGCCTACCTCTGCCTCACCAATTATTGCTTCCTCTAAAAGATGCTGCTTCCTCAACTTCTTTGTGAAACATTTTTAGGTATTAATGTGCAGATAGTTCCACACATATCTGGGAAAGTTACTCATCCTATCGGCTGTCATAGCACCCTTTGTTGATTTTTGTTATAATTTAATTTACAATAACTTATTTTTATTTTTCCTCATAGAAGTCAGTAATTCTATCTTGAATTTCTATATGTCCATTTACCCCCAACAATTAGTTGAATATAAAAGGATAAATTAACATTTGCATAATGCATTAAGTATCTTAAACAAAGTCCAAATAGTAAAATAACTTTTTGATAACTGTCAAATAAAGTTTTTACTTTGTCTTCAAGATACCACACTAGCTTTTCTTTTAATCAAGTGAATGGCCAGCTATTATATGTTAGTCTAAACCTATATTTTCTCTTAACGTTTATATGTCAACTTATTTGTTCTTCCTTTTAACATCATTTTCAAAAGAGTGGCATTTGCTAGAAAGTTTGCAACATGCCTAAGAATTTCAATCTTATTTCTTGGGAGGAACATAAATAACAATGATTTTTTTCTGCTATAATTCAACAATTTAAAAACTGAAGAAAATATTTAAAATACCTTAGTGATATGAGAAGTATACTTCCTGTTGTAAGACATTATAATTCACTGAACATTGTAATTTCCATACTTATTTATTAAATTCATATGTATTTGCTAAAATATATTATATAAAGTTAGTGTATGTATATACACAAACCTATTTAATTTATTAAATTGAATTTATATCTTCCTACAATGTGTTATATATAAGAAGTGTATGTATACACAGAAACCTATATGCATGTGTGTACACATCAAGCATATATTAGTTATGTGTATATACATATATTTATACTAATAAAAGCCTAGGTGGTCCTTGCGCCCTTGTGTGTTGTCACAACATGGCCGCCACAAGTCGGCCGCCATAAGATGGCTGCAACAAGATGGCCATCCACACAGCGGAGGTGGGGCCTAGCAGCCACTCCAGGTGGTGAGGCCTGGGGGTACTGCAGCTCCGCGTGGTGTAGAGGAGGCTGGTCCCAGCGTCTCTGCCACCTCACACGTAGGAGGCAGGTACCGGTGGAGAAGGCAGATTGCAGCAGGGGAGGGCAGTTGCGGGTGATCAAGCCTGCAGGAGGGCCAGCAGGAAAGGGAAGTTGGGGGTGATTGGACTGGCAGAAGAGGGGAGCTGGGAGTGATCAGGCTGGCAAAGGAGCAGTTAGGAATCAATTGGGTCAGCAAGGGAGTGGTTAGGGGGTGATCAGGCAGACAGGCAAGTGAGCAGCTAGGAGCCAGTGGTCCTGGATTGTGAGAGGGATGTCCAACTGCTGGTTTAGGCCGCAGGGATTGGGCCTAAATTGGCAGTCGGACATCCCCCGAGGAGTCCCTGATTGGAGAAGGTGGC
>NW_006292782.1:207509-209146 GCF_000327345.1 Myotis davidii
ATCTATCTATTTATCTATCTATCTATCTATCTATCTATCTATCTATCTATATATGTAAATATGTCTTCTCATAGATGTTTTTAATGTCAGTTTATAAAGGAACTCTGCAAAAATTTGCCACGTTGCCTTTTTTACCATATATTTATTCATATGTCATCTAATTTTTCCTAGTGTCTATTTCTCTTTTTCCTCCTACCCTCTTTGTGGGATCACAATCTGAATGTCCATAAATAAGAAATTTGTAACTGAATTAATTTGGAACATTTCTTTCAATAACAAATGCCAAATTTTCAAATGGCTACACGCTGGTTTTTCAAATTACACTTTCAATATCTTGTATAAAGAAATGCATGGTGATGAATATAGCTAATATTTGTGTATGACCTCTTGCCATGTATATGACTTTGTTATTAAAACTCCCTGTGCTTTAATCTGTAAAATGGGAATAAGTGTAGCTTCTGTTTTAGAGTGTTGGACACTTCAGGAGAGAAAACCCTTGTAAAGCATTCAACAACAACTACGATATAAAAGTTCAGTAAATGTGAGTAGCCAAATGTAATTGCTAAATTTTCATTTCCTATACTAAGTTTCAGACTGACTTTTAATATTCAATATAAAATATGCTTTTATGATAGTATTAATTACAATTTAAATATTTAGATTAATTTTAGGCATTTCGTCAATAGCTATATCAAATATAGTTATTCATCTGAAACAAACACAATATGTAAAAACCAAAATACCTTTGTGAATTTTTACTGGGAATTTTATGTCATACATATAAACATCATTAACATTAAGAATAGTTTTTTTCAGAATATACCAAACTTTGAAAAGAAATGATTTTTTTCTACTTACATAATTTTTTGATAGATTTTACTGAGTAAAACATCGTTAAAATATATTTTCCCATATGCTAAAAATTCTGGTAGATGAAATTTCTTTTTAAATATTTATCTACTTTTGTCTAATAGGACTAAAAGGAACTTTAGAAATATTTACCAATGTAGTACCATAAATCTAATTTTAAAAAGTGGAATCCTGGTTATAATTCATTTTTATAATTTATGGCATCTGCTTTTAGATCTTTTAAGTCTCTAGAACATGACTACTTCTCTCCTCAGAATCTATATGTCTGCTGAAGAACTTAGTAGAATAATTAAGCAGAATTAATTTATAATGAAGCTACAGAAATTAGATCTAGATCTCTGATCCATGCATCACTCTCATTTAGACTAAGCCACAATTTTGGTTAAATCTAACATTCCTCCTATCTCATAACATCATTCATGTGTCTGAATATAGCTGTAGTAAAAGATGATGATACTGTGCTGACTGGTTTTTGTTCATATGCATTTATATTTATTACTAGAGGCCCAGTGCCCAAATTTTGTGCACGGGGGAGGGGGTGCAGAGGGTTCTCCTCAGCCCAGCCTGCACCCTCTCCATCTACATTCTTACTACGTAATAACACATAGCTTTATACTTATAAATCTCATATATAGATATGTGAATATATTTATATTTATATTTATATTTTTATATATATTTATAATTTCAGTGAGTCTCTGTTCCATTTTAGCTCCATGTTCTATGATGTCCTAGTGACAAATGTTCTACTGATGTGACTATTCCTA
>NW_006292782.1:209168-212882 GCF_000327345.1 Myotis davidii
GGCCTAAACCAGCTGTCAGACATTCCTCTCACAATCCTGGACCGCTAGCTCCTAATTGCTCACCTGCCTGCCAGCCTGGTTGCACCCATGTGCCCCCCCGCCTGCTGGCATGGTCACCCCCAACTGCTTCTCATGCCGACCTGGTCGCCCCTCACGGCCCCCTCACTAGCCTGGTTGCCCCATGCAGCCTGCTGTTCTTGTCCAGTGCATGGAATTTGTGCATGAGGGGGGGCCCTCAGCTCAGCCTGCATCCTCTCCAATCTGGGACCCCTTGGGGGATGTCCGACTGACGGTTTAGGCCCGATTCCAAATCGGGCCTAAACCGTCAGTCGGACATCCCTCTCACAATCTGGGACTGCTGGATCCCAACCACTTGCCTGCCTGCCAGCCTGATTGCCCCCTAAACACTCCCCTGAAAGCCTGGTGATCCCCAACTGCCCTCCTCTGTTGGTCTGGTTGCCCTTAACTGCCCTCCCCTGCTGGTCTGTTTGCCCCCAACTGCCCTCCCCTGACAGCCATCTTGTGGCATCCATCTTGTTAAGCCTAAGTGACTGTTGAGACCATTAAAACTGAACGACAGGAACGACCACCATGACTGGCTGACCAGTCACTATGATGCACACTGACCACCACATCCATCTTGTGACCACATGGCCATCTTGTGTGAGGGAATGCTGGTCAATTTGCATATTACCTCTTTACTATATAAGATTAGGAAAATTTACAGAGTAATAACTCTGACTTCCTTTGTTTTCATTTTGGCTGTTCTCTGTGAGTTTCCTTTACTGACCCTTTATCATCTCCCTAATTGGAAATCCACAGACAACTCAGTATTTTTGGCTCCTTTTGACTGTCTACATTCTTACTACGTAATAACACATAGCTTTATACTTATAAATCTCATATATAGATATGTGAATATATTTATATTTATATTTATATTTTTATATATTTAAGCCTAAGTGACTGTTGAGACCATTAAAACTGAACGACAGGAACGACCACCATGACTGGCTGACCAGTCACTATGATGCACACTGACCACCAGGGAGCAGATGCTCAACACAGGAGCTGGCCCCTGGTTGTCAGTACGCTCCCAGAGCCAACCTCCTATGGCCAGCCAACCTCACCTGGTCCCTCTCTCTGGCCAGCAAACCTCCTATGGTCCATTCCCCTATCTGGAAGGCCCCATCTAGCAGCTGCCATGCCCTGGCCTGCCCATCCCCAATCGGGACTGGGCAAGACAGCCCCGATAGGCCCTGATCACCATCCAGGCTTAGGGACCCAACTTGTGAGGTTTTTGTGCACTGGGCCTCTAGTATGGATATAATATAGATAGATGACAGATAGCCCTAAATTCATGTCCAGCACAGACTACTCCGCTGAACTTGACATCATTTTCCAACTTCCTATTTGAATGATTCACTTAGATTTCTAATAGGAATCTCAATCTTAACACTTCAGAAACTGAGCTCCTATTAGTCCATATGCAAACATTCTTCTTTTAACCTTTTGCATCTCAATTAATAGAAAATCAATTTTCATAGTTGTTTAGGTCAAATAACCTTGGTATTTTACTTCAAAATATATTCAGCATGTGCTCATTTCTCCCCTACCCCTGCTGCTATCCTCTTGGTCCAAGGCACTGTGATCTCACAGTTCTATTATTGAATTAGCCTCAGACTTGTCTCCCTGCATTTGCCTTGTTCCCAGGACACTCTTCTCAGCACTGCAGCCAGATTGATTTTTTAACAGCTTTTATTAAAACATAATTGACATTCAAAAACTATTCATATTCAAAATATTCAATTTTATAAGATTTAGTAAATGTATACACCTGTGAAACCATCACCACAATCAAGAAAGGGATCCAATTAAAACATAAATTCTATCATCATCTTCATATTTCTTTTCCCCCAGGTCAAAAGCTTGTGTTGATTTTTGTTTGTTTGTTTTGTTTGTTTTTGTTTTTACCTAGGAGGTACTACATGATTTGGCTTGAAGTTCATGTCACTGCTCTCTGCTCCTTTCCACACATCTAAGAATTACCTTCTATTCTTCCTCAAATACATGCCAGTCACTCAGATCCCATTCCCTTACTGTCTCTCTACCCGGAATATTCTTTTCCCACATCTTCCAGAATCAGTCTCTCACTTCCCCCTGGGTCTCATTCAACAGGCATCTTCTCGGTGATAATTTTCATAACTAGCATACAATTTAAACCCCATAGACTATCCCTGCCTTATGGTTATACTTAACATTTTTCACCATTTAAATTACTATGTATTTATTATATACTAGAGGCCCAGTGCATGAATTCATGCACCAGTAGGGTCCCTAGCCTAGCCTGCGGGATTGGGCCAAAACCGGCTCTCTGACATCCCCTGAGGGGTCCTGGATTATGAAAGGATACAGGCCAGGCCGAGGGACCCCACCATTGCACGATAACGGCCTGGGAGGTTTGCAGGAGGGCTCCAGCATGTGTTCGGCCTGTCTCGCTAAGTCCTGATCAGCTGGACCCCAGCAGCAAGGTCACCTACTTGTCAGAGTGTCTGCCCCCTGGTAGTCAGTGCACATCATAGCGAGCGGTTGAGCATCCTTAGCATATCATTAGCATATTATGCTTTGATTGGTTGAACAGCTGACTGGATGACTGGACACTTAGTATATTAGACTTTTATTATACAGGATAGTAATTCTTGATATTTATGTTACTATGTACTCTACTATACACTATACAAACCACTATATATTTTATTTGACTAACTTGTACATTGGAAGTCCACCCTCTCGAGCAGTGGTCACCAACCAGTGGTCCACAGACCACTAGTGGTCTGTGAGGCCTGAAACATTGGCAACTTCTGATCTAAAATGTTCACTATCCTTTCTGAAGTGGCTAGAGTATGGCACATAGTAAGCATTCAATATTTATTAAGTAATTAAGTGAATAAAAACTTCATAAGTTAAGAAATCTTTATTAAATAATTAAGTGAATAAAAACTTCATAAGTTAAGAAATCAGTGCTGAACCTGATTTATTACATATGACAATTACTATTATGCATATTATCTATTTTTATTAAATACTAGTGACTCAGTGCACGAATTCATGCACATTGGAAGGAAATAAAATAGAAGGTGGCTGGAGAGGCAGGAATGGGTGAGATAGGCCAGACATGCCCTGGAGCCAACTTCCTATGGTCCCTCCCCAGCGTCTGTGGAGTGAGCAGGTTCCCTCTGGCAGGTGAAGTCCCTCAGCCTGGCCTGCAGAGATCAAGTCAACACCTGCTCTCTGACATACCCTGAGGGGTCCCAGAGTGTGAGAGGGCACTCTGCACAGTTGCTGTATTATAGGATGTGGAACACAAACGCAAGTGTGCAGGAAACTAGATTCGGAGCCAACAGTGTCCCAGTTACAACATAACCCAAGGCCAAAGGTGGAATCATGCATCCCCATGAGGAATTGGGCTCCTTACTCTCCGGTTTCAGGGTGTGTCACCGAGAACTGCCACTGCCAAGTCACTACAGCTCAGCAGCTCCTGCATTGAACGTCTGCCCCCTGGTGGTCAGTGCACATCATAGCGACCTGTCAGATGGTCGGACACTTAGCATATTAGCCATCCTATCTAATAAAAGAGAAACATGGTAATTAGCGTACGACCTCTACCCTTCCCATTGGCTAATCAGCGAGATATGCAAATTAACTGCCAGCCAA
>NW_006292782.1:213980-218081 GCF_000327345.1 Myotis davidii
CAAGAGCTGCACCTAGGGATTGGGCCTGCCCTCTGCCACCTGGGAGCAGGCCTAAACCAGCAGGGCGTTATCTCCTGAGGGGACCCAGACTGCGAGAAGGCACAGGCCAGGCTGAGGGACCCTCCTTCCCTCCGAGTGCACAAATTTTTGTGCACCGGGCCTCTAGTATATACATATTGGCCATATGTATAATTACCATTCTACTGTTATTTCCTGGGTCTGTTACACACACTGCCAGAAGTCATTATTTTTATGTTTTTTCATAACTCTCCCTGCTTACCAGTGCTGTCAGCACATCTCTTTCTATTCTTCCTTCTTCCTCTTTTTTTTTTCACTTCATGCCTATCTGTGATTACTACCCTGGACTGATGACAAAACAAAGATGGGACGAGTATAAAAGTTCTATACTACCTTGAGTATGCCCTAGCTGGTTTGGCTTGATGTATAGAACATCAACCTGTGGACTGAAAGGTCCCAGGTCTAATTCCAATCAAGGTCATATGCCTGGGTTGCAGGCTCGGCCCCCAGAAGGGGACATACAGGAGGGAGCCGATCAATGATTCTCTCATCATTGATGTTTCTATCTCTCTCTTCCTCTCCCTTCCTCTCTGAAATCAATAAAAATATATTTTAAAATATATCTTGAGTATAAAACAAGCATCCTTATTCTTATTCCCATAATTCCCCCAAAGAATTGAGAAATAATCCCACATTGGATAATTGTAAAGATAGTGTGTATTAAAATATATTTCATTTTCAAAATTGAATTATCCGCTGTTAAAGTGTGCATGCATTTTGGGGGGTACTCTGTATTTTTTCTCTATACTCAGTGAGCATTAGAGGATCCTATGACACAATGAGCCATTGTTAGGAAGTTCTGTCAAACTTTAAAGTTTGTTATTTATCTCTATGCAGTATCCTAATCCCACTCCACCTACCACTGAAGTAAGGTTTGGATCAGCAGAGATTGTCCACCTTTCTTCCTAAGGTGTTTCTGTGAAACTGCATAACTCATGACTAAGGCACTTAGACAATGCTAGGATTATTCTCCAAAATTTTATTGTCCTTGGTCATTTATTTTTATAGTATTTACATATATTTATCTTATTTATTTTCCTTATTTTATATTCTTAATTAATTTTAATATTTTAAAATTGATGCTCTGTTATTGATTAGCATTTTCTGTAATCAGGGAATCAGATAATCTTCTGAAAAGCAATCCATGCTTCATTAAAAAAATTCAAAATACTGAAATATTGTCATTTTGTTATTGAGAAACTACATGAGAGGATTATAACATCTTTTAATCAAAAGAAAATTATACTATAAACAATGTGTCTAAGAGATTAATTTAAATAAATCATACGTATTACATGTCAGAATTTATTTTGTATTTAAATATACTAGTATGCCACTTTATTTTCTATCAAAGAATAAAGTAGCAAACTGTGAGTAAAATATATTTACAGTATGTCTTTTGTCAAATCTAACTGAGAAAGATGTACAGATAGAAGCACAGAGGAGAGTATATATGATGGAAAATCCCAAATAGAATTTGAAAAACCTCCTGCAGATAGAGAATCTCAGAAAAAATAATACAGGAAATGTTGACTTGTACCTACGTTTTAGAGGGAAAAAAAATGGTTATATGTTTCTTGAATAAAAAGAATGGTTATATGTTCCTTATATTTGAAGACTCTGTTTAAAATATTTTTGAGAAAATTCATTGATTGAAGCAAATTTTTCTATTCTGGGCCCCCTAAATTAGTATACTTAAGATGATATATATATATCCTATGTATTTTTTTAATCTATGAATATATATATCTATATATATATATGAATATGTATATACATATATATATATATACTCTCTTTCTCATTACATACAATTCTCTATATATATATATATCATATTGCTTTTACTTTGAAAATTAAATATTGTATCTCTAGGAAACTTCCATCAAAAGATATAAAGATGTATTAATGACATTATTAACATTAAATTATTTATTAGAAATTAGCAAAAATGAACTCCTTCATCCTAATAGACATAAATATTATAAGTAGGAATTGATTAAGTATGGGGTCCAGTTTCCCTCCTGAAAAGGCAAGAATTTTTGCTTTTCAAAAATGTTTTTTACCCAAAGTGTACTTAGCAATTATATAAGTGTCTAACTTATAATAAGACCCAATAAATATCTGTGACTAAATGAATAAACAGTGAAGACTTGGAGCAGCATAAAGCCTTGAGCCATCGAGAGAGAAAAAAAATAAGTGAAAGACCTATAAAGAGAAACTGGAATGAGCCACATTTAAATTATCTTTAATATCTAATGTTCATAAAGGGTCAATTCTGAATAGAAATATATATATTTAAAACAAAACAACAAAAAACCTGAAAGATATGTAAGTCCACAGATTTCATGACTTGAAATACCTTTTTTTTAAATATATTTTATTGATTTTCCACAGAGAGAAAGGGAGAGAGATAGAGAGTTAGAAACATCGATGAGAGAGAAACATCGATCAGCCGCCTCCTGCACACCTCCTACTGGGGATGTGCCCGCAACCCAGGTACATGCCCTTGACCGGAATCGAACCTGGGACCCTTCAGTCCACAGGCCGACGCTCTACCCACTGAGCCCAACCGGCTTCGGCGACTTGAAATACCTTTGACCAAAGAGGTGGAACTGGGCATAAGGCATAAAAACATGAAATAATTGATATAAGGAAGTTTTCATTATACATTACGTAAAGATATTCAAGGCAATATTTCTTACCACTATTGTTATTCTTTACCAGTAGGAATTCATTTATTATTGATTCCTATAATTAATCCTAAATTATATGAAATTTTTCATAAACAAAATTTCTGTACCTTCTGATGATAGCTAAGGTTAGGTAGGTGTTCATCACAGGCATAAACACAATTTCCCTCAACTGGCTCATTTATACTTTTATTCACTGGTATTTATACTGTTGTATACATGTATGCATATATGTATATGCATATGTGTGTATATCAAAAAATTTACATAAAACATCCCTCATCTCTATATCTCTCATTTCATACAGAGCAAACAGAGAAAGCCTTGCCTCTGTTCCATTCAGCACCTAAAAAGAAACCCTCTCTGATTTGCTCAAAGCAGTGGCTTTAGTGAACAAAACCTTTGGTACGATTTTAAGACTACTGCAAAATTAATAAGATTTCTTGGAGTTTTCTGACCATTTTATTCCTTTAAAAGTTGATTCAACTATGGACTTTAAAGTACATGAGAGCCAGCAAAATGAATAGCATCTGAGGCAATCATCTTTCACTGGAGCCGAGCTGCAACTCAGGCAGTCGCTTGGGGAGACTGACTCTGCCATAATCCTAGATGCTTTCTTATCCACAAGCCATTTCTTTTTAATAGGAGTAGAATCATAAAAGGGATAGAACAAATTAAAAGAGATTTATCAGTACTTCCTTCAAGATGTTATTGCACTGTCTTCATTTGGGGATGATTTCAAAAGAAAAACAAACAGAATGTTGCCTCTGAAAGAAGTAATTAAATCCTCAATTTGCCTACAATCATTTATTTGTAATGATAGCAATTCCAAATTTGATTAATAGCATGATCTCCTTCTGGTAATTAAACATTCTGCCAAATCTCCTAAAATTAGAATGTTTGCTAAAAGCCGCACAGACTTCCAAAGCTTTCAGAAGAATTTCTCAAGACTGGGGTTCTAATAAAAAGTTGCATAAATCTAATATCACTCTGTGCTTTCAGAGAACAGCATGGTGACTAGACTTCCTGTTTCACTGAAATGAAGGCTGATGGGCATTTACATTATTCAACGTGGCTTTTCTCTTACTGCTCCATCATGTAGCCCAGATATCAGGAGAAGTGGCCTTGATCATAACGTTGGGTTGAAAAATTCAGGACAATAACAGGTAGCATAGAAGCATGTACAAAAATCTTACATTACAGTCATCCTTAGAATTGGTGCTCTTTAATTATTCTTAAATCATATGGTCCATTAAAGTATTTAGATATCATTAAGGAAAGTAATATTGAAAAAAACAGCAACACAAAAACATCTGACCTGATGTTATCT
>NW_006292782.1:219388-223901 GCF_000327345.1 Myotis davidii
CGGGCGGGTAACTGAAGCTCCCAGCCTCTCCTTTTTTTCTTTGATTCTGGGATTTATTTACCTTCTATGGCTGTCACTGGAGCTGAGAGCCGGCTTTAGCTCTGAGGCCAGCTCCAGCTTGAGGCCTCGGCTGCTGAAAGCAGATATCTGGGCTTTGTTTAGCTTCTATAATTGAAACTCTGTTGCCATCACTGCCGCTCTAACCTCTGAGCCCGCTGCCGGCTGAAAGCAAGTTTCTGGAGCTTGTTTAGCTTCTATAATTGCAACTTTGTTGCATCCAGAGCTCAGAGCTGGGCTGCTGCAGGCCAGGAACCTTGGCTTCCTCTGTCACTGGAGCAAGCAAGCCTACTGTTCACATCAGCTGCCTGGCTGTCGGCTGCCATCTTGGTTGGCAGTTAATTTGCATATCCTGCTGATTAGCCAATGGGAAGTGTTCAGGGGTATGGTCAATTTGCATGTTTCTCTTTTATTAGATAGGACTAGAAGCCTGTTGCAGGAAGATTCCTGTAAGAATAGGGTTTCCTGAGGTTGGAGCAAAGCAGTGAAGGAAGCAAAACCCGCTGAGGCGGGCTTTGCTCACACTCCCAGTTGCTGCGTTTGCATTTCCCCTGCCACCCAGAGCTGCTGCAGCTGGGTTTCCCCTCCAGCCTCCCATCTCCACAGCCTTGGCTCCGTTCCTGTCTCCGCCGCCTCTACTTTGCTCCCTTCTGTAGTGCTTCACTTCCATATTGTCTTCAGTCTTCACTCCAGCTGGTATATGCAAATTAACTGCCATCTTGGTTGGGTTAATTTGCATATAGCCTCTCTGATTGGTGGGTGGGCATGGCTTAATGCTTAGCGAAACTACAGTCAATTTGCATGTTTGTCTTTTATTAGTGTAGACTAGAGGCCCAATGCATGAAGTCATGCACCAGTGGGGTTCTTCGGCCTGGCCTGCAGTATCAGGCTAAAACTGACTCTCTGACATTCCCCGAGGGGTCTTGGATTATGAGAGGGCACAGGCCAGGCCAAGGGACCCCAACAGTGCATGATCAGGGCCCACGAGGGATGCAGGAGGTTGGCCAGCCAGGGAAGGACTGCAGGAGGGATCTAGGGCATGTCCGGCCTGTTTTTCTCAGTCTGGGTCAGCTGGACCCCAGCAGCAAGCTCACCTACCAGTTGTAGGGTCTGCCCCCTGGTGGTCAGTGCATGTCATAGTGAGCAGTTGAGCAGCCTTAGCATATCATTAGCATATTACACTTTGATTGGTTGAATGGATGACTTGGATGACCAGACACTTAGCATATTAGGCTTTTATTGTATAAGAAGGTTGACATTATAATAGACAATCTAATGAACCCTTTCTTAAGTAAGAATCTAAATATGAAGGAATTAATGCATAGATCAAGACATAATTATAGACAACAAAATTTCAAAATATTTAATGTGAAGATTAATACCTGATAAATATTAATTCAAAATTTCTGCTCTCAAATAACAATCTTGATTGTGCAAATAGGAAAGAAATAAGCTTGCCTCACAGGTCACGATATTCTCTTCCCACCTCCTAATATACAGCTTATTTATGCGCAGTTAACTCTTAATCATCCATGGATAAACTAATGAAAAAACACATTTCTGCAGAAGACATAATTGGTACATATTCTGGTAGGTATTTTCTACATCATCAAATGTTCACCCAGAAATAAAGAGAAAGTAGATATTGAGACTAGCTATTGAATTCATATATTTTTCTTAGTCTACTTTGATATTTGATCTTCTCTTGCGTAAATCCATGGAAAACAATCAGTTTTCCAGAGAGGCAAAAATTATTTTCTTGATAGATGACCAAAAGCAAACCTAAGAAAATAATAATTTTCATGCAGAAATAAATAAAATATTAAGGAAAATGTATGCATGCATGCTTTATTAGATTTTTAATTTCAAACCTTTTTCTACTATTTTAGTTTTTAATTTAAATTCTTTATTTTTTAAAGTGTTACATGAGTATCCTATTTCTCCCATTGACCTCTCCCTGGCCACTCCCACTGTCCCATACATGCCCTCATCCCCCTACTGTCTGTCAATTGGTATGCTCATATGCATGCATACAAGTCCTTTGGTTTATCTCTTATTCCCCACTCCCACCTTCCCTTATAGGTTGGACGTCTGTTCAATGTGTCTATATTTCTGGTTCTATTTTTATTCATCAGTTTATGTTGTTCAATATATTCCACAAGTGAGTGAGATCATGTGATATTTATCTTTCTCTGACTGGCTTATTTAAGTTAGCATAATGCTTCCAGTTCCATCCATTCTGTTGCAAATAGCAATATTTCTTTTTTACAGCAGCATAGTATTCCATTGTGTAGGTGTAGCACAGTTTTCTAATCTACTCATCGGCTGATGGGCACTTAGGCTGTTTCCAAATCTTAGCTATGGTAAATTGTGTTGCCTATGAAACCTTTTTTTTTAATAACAAAAATTAAAAGTGTTACAAATATATGTTTCTTTTAAGTTGCTGGAAAGTAAAGTGCCAACCTGACACACCCATTATGCTCCAAAACATTTGTGTGTTTTAAAAACAAACAAACAAAAAGTTACAGGGACATTTTCTTACATAGCTAGAGTGCAATTATCAAAATCAAGAATTAGCAATGATATATTATTAATATCTATCCATAATTGTTACTCATTGCTCCATTAAAAAAGCTTTTTTTTAGATATATTTTATTGATCTTTTACAGAGAGGAAGGGAGAGAGATAGAGAGTCAGAAACATCAATGAGAGAGAAACATCGATCAGCTGCCTCCTGCACATCTCCTACTGGGGATGTGCCCGCAACCCAGGTACATGCCCTTGACCGGAATCGAACCTGGGACCTCTCAGTCTGCAGGCCGACGCTCTATCCACTGAGCCAAACCGGTTTTGGCTAAAAAATCTTAAAACATGATGACATGCTATCCTCTGAAATGGAAGCTTGACAAATGGTGGAGATCAGGGACTATAGAATTGGTGGGATTTGGGCTCATCTGAGGACTGTGGTGTGATGTCACCATCATGGAAATAGTCAGGAGATATACTCACATCTCTAAAGGAACCACAAAAGTCTAAGGAGGTGCTCACCAGCAAGGGGTGCTAGGACCTCAACACATCATACCTCACACAGGCTGAGCCATGAACTATGTCACTATTGGGACCAATAGGAGGAGTCAGCAACCATGCCTTTACAGCTTCATAATTACTCACAAAATAAACAGCATTTATTACTCATATAGAAGATGACCTACTCACCAAGGATGGTGGCATAAGAAATCTTCTTCACTTAATTCCTCTCCTCTTGCCATTAGATAAGGAGCAAGCGCTTGGAAGACAGAAAAAATTGAGAGAGAATAACCAACCTCATATCTTCAGCTTAGAGCTATGAGTTTCACCAATGATGGGGTAATAGAGATCATTAAAAAGATGAACATCACATTGAAATTGAATTGACTGCACTAAATTTCAAATCCAACTTACCTTTAACTCGGATTTTACTAAGGTAAAACATTTCCCACCAAAGGGGATTTGAGGTTGTACAGGCAGTAGAATTTATGAGAAAAATTAAAGTGAAGGATTTACTAAGAAGTGGTTTATTAAGTACTGTCTTCACTCATCCCAGTTGTAACCCTCTGCATTTATCAGTTTTCACAACTGATATAAATAGCACAGGCATGTATTGTATAGTGATCTTAAGATATACTGTTGAATTCCTTCTAATAAAAATGAGTTAAAAGAAAATAAGTTATTACAAAGAAAATGCAATTTAAACGAACTTTACCTGCATATTGAGCAGAAACACAATTGTTTATAAGATGACTTGAGGAGTAACATTCAGCCCCCTTGTAGCAGCCAAATCTTTCTGCTCTTGAAAGCTTGCGATTGCATTTCATACACTTCTCTCACATCAGTCACTACAGACAAAATGGTAACAACTAGCTCTAAAGACCCAAAGGAAGGAAGCTATATCTTTGAACAGCTTCCCCTTCCGAAGAGTAAGCTGTACAAGGAGGTGGGGAGGAGGAGGAAGGAGCCATGCCCTGCTCTACTACTAGACTGGAATGCAAGAAATCCATCTCCCAGGAACCTGAAAGAGCCTCCTCAGGACAAATCCATGTTGAACAGGCTTACTTCTTTTGGACATAACCCAGAACCCATTAAGGTTGAAGGTTTCAAAAAATAGAACAAGTGCACCAAGTGTTACATGAAAACAACATGAAGGAAATAATCAACATTTTAAAAAATGTATTTTAAGAATTTTAAACAATACCTTAATAAAGACCCATTCAATCCATCGGTTATTCTAATAAATGTTAAAATTTAAAGGAGTAAAAAGAAATCTACCCCCAGGAAAAACACTGCTATCTGAGCCCATGGGTGTAAAAATGAGGCCAAAGACCATCCGAACCTAACAATGGCTTAGTTCATTGATTATAGAATTGGAAAATTTGTACATATTAAGGAACTGAATCCTGTCATTTACTAGATTTCCCTA
>NW_006292782.1:223961-251424 GCF_000327345.1 Myotis davidii
AGATATGCATTGCATCATAACATTTTTATGTTTTAATTGTGTAAATCAAATTAACAAATTTATCATCTGCTAATAAAGAACACATGCATTGTTTACTTTCCTGGAATGTATGATCATCAATCTTTCCATTGTTGTTAATAATAACAACAGTAATACCACTAATAATAATAAAACTTGGATAAATTTTTGTAGAAAGTAGCTTATAGTTTTTATCAAAATGAAGGATAAAGCCCTGGAAAGAACCACCATTTTAAATAATATGATAAAGTGTAGAAAGTGATAAGAAAGGTCACTGGGGAGAAAATTTTAAGTTTGAATTGCTTTTCAGAGTCCACTAAGATCCCTAAAGAAATTGTTTTCAAGGTAACCTTTGGGAAGCACTGCTCTCATAATTTCTTCAGTGTCCTCTGTGACTACACTCTCCATGTAACAGAAGAAAAAAAATTTTTTTAACAGAAGAAAATTTTACCTACTCCAGATGATTTGGGTCAATTAGATGTTATTTTCTTATTTTTGCCAAATGCCTGAATTCTTCGAACACCCCACCTTCAGCTCCTCTTCTCTAAGGGAGCTGATGAATTTATTTTTCTGCCTAGAAAGTCCAGGGTTGAACGTGCAGTGTATTCCCAATGCTCTGACAAGAACTTAGTAAAGAGGAACTATTGCCTTCCTACTCCCTGATGCGATTGCTCTCTGTATGAAGTCTCAAATTGCATTAGATTTTGTTGCTGTATAACATTACATTGTACTGCTTCCCATGCCTTTCTTGTTCACACATTCCTTACTTCAAAAAGGATTTTCAGGGACACTAGTTTTCAGTTAATTCATTTTATGTATGTGTGTGCATTTGTGTGTATTCTTTCATACTGTTAAAGGTTAAAGTGGCTTTATTTTGTGTTATATATAAATGCTTCTAAGACATAGAAGTCTTCCATAGAAGTCTTCTCATACACTCACGTGTTCTTTCCAAAGTAAAAAATGCAATTAGGTGACTGTCCTTATCTCATTATGTGGTGATAAATTCATATTAAGTGCATGCTAATTTAACATACTTGCCCTTTTATATGTTTGATTTCACTCTCCTTTGCTTAAACTAATAAATTTGGTAAGAATACATACTCTGGTTAAGTCTTACACTCAATTCTGCTATTTCCTCAAATCATCCACAAATATTTCCCTCTTTAATAATTAAAGCTATTAAAATATTATTATATTTGTATTATCCATAAATGTACCCAAAATTTATGTCTCATTATCATTCAGATATTAGGCTAATATGGAGGATACAAGGACAAATAAGATAAAATCTCTACCTTTAATGAAATTAAAATTAAGAATGACCCATGAATAGTATAGCAGCTCCTTGAGATATTAATTCCCTTTCCCCTGGTTCTCATAAGAAATCTCCATATTAGCTTTCTATGATGCATATCAAATTACCAACTCAGTAGCTTTAAAAATATTCATTTATTACCTCACAATTTCTGTAGGTCAAAAATTTGGAAGCAATGTAACTATGTTTTCTGATGAGATTTCACAAGGCTAAAAACAGGGTCAACCAAGCTGTGTTCTCATCTGTATTTCAGGGCCCTTTTCCAGGCTCAATGGCACTTTCAGAATTTATTCCCATGAAGCTGTAGTATAGAAGCCACTGTTTTCTTGCTAACAGTAGATGAGGTCCCCCTCTGATCCCATGGACCACCTGCATTTACCGGCACATAGCCCTCTCCTCAGCATGGCAAGTTGCCCATTTAAGGTCAGCAGAAGAGCACCTAACACAGCTTTAAATTTCTCTGACTTCCCCTGACTCTGACCGCTAGACCCCTTTTAAAAGGTCTAATCTGATTAAATCGGTCAGGGAAACTGACACTCAAGAGGAGGAAATTATACAATGTTCACACCAAATTCAGCCTGCAACACCTCCATCCCAATAAGGTTGTTAAACGTTTTTTTGTTTGTTTGTTTTTTTCCCCCATCCAGGAGGTTGTTAACAGTGTTTGAGGAACAGAGTAAAAATTGGCAAGCATCTAAGATTTAACCCTACTCAGAGTCCCAGAGCAAATGAAATACAAAGGTCCTAGAAAGTAAAATTGTCCATGTTTAGAAATGAATGCAGTTGTTATTTTGAAGAAAAATAAGTTTTGAATAATTTCTCTTTCTTTCTTTCTTTCTTTCTTTCTTTCTTTCTTTCTTTCTTTCTTTCTTTCTTTCTTTCTTTCTTTCTTTCCTTCCTTCCCTCCCTCCCTCCCTACCTCCCTTCCTTCCTTCCTTCCTTCCTTCCTTCCTTCCTTCCTTCCTTCCTCCCTTCCAACTTCCCTCCCTCCCTTCCTTCCTTCCTTTCTTCCTTTTTTTTTTCCCGACTACTAGATAGCTTTGGAAATTAGCTTTTGCTGCAGATTTGAAAATGTTTCTTAATGAATTTGGAGAAAAGACCCTGGGTGGCCTGACTACTTCAATTCCAGAGTTTTCGTGTATCAACCTTCAGTGGAAACATACAACCAGCTGCTGCGTGTTGCTTCCGAGCAAGGTAGTTTTGATGGTGGGGACCAGGGTTTACTGAACATGTTTTTTAGCAGCTGGGCAACAACAGATATCAGAAAACACCTGCCATTTATTTATAACCTAAGCAGCATTTCTATATACTCCTACTGCCCAGCATTTAAAGTGTTTGGTGCAAATGCCAAAGTTGTGCATTTCCTGGGACGAATCAGTGGAATTACACCTATGATCCTAAAACAAAAAGTGTCAAAAGTGAGTCACATGATCCCACTATGCCTCACCCTGAGTTCCTCAGCCTGTGGTGGGCCATCTCCACCACCAGCGTTTCACCTCTGCTGCAGCAGTTTGGCCTCATCTCAGACACCCACCCACACCTCAGTGTGGAAGATGTCTCCGGAGCTGTGTCACATTTGTCCCTTGGGGAGACCCCGGCTATAGCACAGCCTTTTGTATCCTCAGAAGAACGCAAGGAGAGGTGGGAACAGGACCAGGCTGATTACATGGGAGCAGATTCCTTTGACATCAAGAGGAAACTTGACACTTACCTCCAATAGAAACTGCCACTTTTCCATGGACACATCCACTTCACAGGCACTTTTTTCTCATACTTATTATCTAGAGCTGAGTCTGTTACAGTTGCTAGAGGCTTTCACTGAATTTCATCAGATAAGGGGTTTTTGTAGGACAACATGTGATAACTGAGCAGAAGTTATGAAGTAGCAATTGTTATATGGGGAGCTGCCCGAGTGATTACAGTTCTGCTTTCAGGTGAAGACAGCCTGTAACACTGCTGAGTGATGCATAAGCCCATCAACAAATGGCATCAACCCATTTTCTTCCCTCACTTTAGTGTCTGACGATGCCCCAGTTTTCCATGTACAGTGAGGCAGAATGCTAAACGCTTCTATTCAGTTCTGTATATCTGAAAACAGCAGTGGCACCTTATATGAAAATAAAGACTTACTGCCATAAAAAAAAAGTTTCAGTAATTGCTGGGAAGTGGTCCATATAAACTATCAGGTAATCAAGGCTGAATGACTTACTAGAGGAGACTGTATTTTAGGCATCAGGCTTCTAGCCTCAGCTGAGACCCTCCTGTCCAAGACAGGCCGAGAGCAGCAGAGACTCTGCCAATTAGAATATCAGCAGTGACCACTGATGACTGGTACTCTAGAACAGGGGTGGGCAAACTTTTTGACTCGAGGGCCACAATGGGTTCTTAAACTGGACCGGAGGGCCGGAGCAAAAGCATGGATGGAGTGTTTGTGTGAACTAATATAAATTCAAAGTAAACATCATTACATAAAAGGGTACGGTCTTTTTTTTTTTTTTTAGTTTTATTCATTTCAAACAGGCCGGATCCGGCCCGCGGGCCGTAGTTTGCCCACGGCTGCTCTAGTGTGTTCTTCTTCAAAAGAGTATATTGGGCCTGGCCTGTGCTGCTCACTGGATTGAACATCCTCCTATACACAGAGGTCACAGGGTCGATTTCCGGTAAGCAGGGCACATGCTTGGGTTGCAGGCAGGAGGCAGCATCTCTCTCATCAGTGTTTCTCTCTCTCTCTCTCTCTCCCTCTCCCTCTAAAAAAAAATGATCAACAAAAACTCTTTTTCAAAAGAGTGAGTTGCATTTCTCCCTGGACAGGAAGTTGAGGCCTTAGAACACATGATCTCGCATAAAGATCAAATTTAAATAAATAAATAAATAAATAAATAAATAAATAAACAAACAAACACTTATTACTGTTACATATATATCACAGAGTACAATCCCTCTGTCTAGTTATATATGAAAATAAAAACATTATAACTCAATGGTTATAATAGAGATATGCATACAATAGATGAAAATACAGAGAGCTCTGTCTAAATAAGGAGGGAGCCAGAACATATCCTCCAGAAGAAAATAATAAATCTTAGTTCTAAAACTAAGGGAAAGTGAGAGATAAATAGGAGGAATAATCATTGGAGTAGAGGTAGTGAGATGGGGAAATGCTATTTCAGTATCCAATTTATTTTTATTTCTTACATTCTTCACAAGGGTAAAGGTTCAAAAAGGTAGGGTAAGAGGACAGTATGGACAAATGATGAAACTAAGATTGGCATCCCATATTTAAAATTTTTTCAGGATCAACTATGTCTAGAGATAACATCTTCTATAAACAGATGCTTCATTTAACCACTTTTTTAAAAAAATTTGAAAGGTTTAAGTGTTGAAGTTTTTCAACTATTTCTTATTAATCTATGCAAGTGGGACATATTGTCTCATCAATAAACATGTTAATTGTACTTCGTTGACAGTTGAGAAAGTTATAGAATAGGCACCACAAACTGAAAATCCCATTAGGGCCATGCTATTGATGTAAATAAGAGAAGCCACAGTAATCTAAGTATCAGACAGAAGAGGCTGGAGGGTACCCTGTGGACTGGGGACCACCTGACCTCTCCTGAGGGCCAGCTTCCAATCTACCCTCAACAATCACTGCCACATTAAAATAGAGAATTAATGACCCCAAAGCTTCTAATTGCTTCTAAGAAAAACTATAGTTCTAGATTTAGGTATTGGTGGTATCTGTTGATGATTTTATTGGTATATTTCTATAGTACAAGCAACAGCCAAAAACATCTTAGGGCTGCATAAGGCTTGGAGCTAACAGTTTATGAACTCTTTTATAAAGCAAATAGAGGTCCACTCAGGGGGATCCTTCAGCCCAGCCTGTGCCCTCTCACAGTCCAGGAGCCCTCGGGTGATGTCTGACTGATGGCTTAGGTCCATTCCCCACTCCTGCCACCACTGCTGCACTTGCCAACTGTGAGCCCGCCTCAGGGCTTCTGGCTGAGCAGTGCTCACTCCCCCTGTGGGAGCGCACTGACCACCAGGGGCAGCTCTTGCATTGAGCATCTACTCCCTGGTGGTCAGTGCACGTCACAGTGACTGGTCTTTCTGCCGTTTGGTCAATTTGCATACTAGCCTTTTATTATATAGGATAGAATATCACATAATTCTCATGAGTTGGGAAGACTGATAGCAAAGTTTGGGTCAGGTTAGGCAAAGGAGAATTAGTCTGACAAAAAGAGAGAAAGACTGATAAGGAGAGAGCACTAGAAGTACACTTTACAGATTCTAAAAAATGTGTTCAGTGATGTACCTGCTAAGAAAAAAATGAAAAGTTGATTGCAGCATTCATGGTGACCCAAGTTTTTTATACCAACCTGTCAGTGGATCACGTTGCAGTTCTGTCAGATCAGTGACAGTAAAATCTATTTAATCTAAGATCAAATCTAAACACAATTGTCTGTTGAAGTGTTTTGTAGAAGCTATCTCAGCCTTTAGAAAGTACAGGATTGGGTATTAGATCCAACAACAATGCTTTATATTAATTGTGTGTATGTGTGAATGAGTGTGCATGTGTGTGTCTACCTATGCACACATTTATCTTCAGTTTCAATTCTCTTAGAAAAAAATGTAAACCTCTGCTTATGCATGCAAAATTATATATTACATTCTTATCTCTTAAGTTATGACTGCGTGTGTTATAAAGACAAAGCAAGTAATCTGTTCATTTAACTGGAGTCTATTTTGGCAGCCAGAGTAGAAGTGAAATTTGTTTTCTATCTTGTCCCAAATTCTTAGGAACATTTGTTTGCCTTTCTAAAAATAATTCCTTAAACTTTAGGCATTATTTGTTTCATAGGAGAACAAATGAGAGGAAGTCTCATTGTTAACTCATATTTATTAAAAGTAACCCCAAAATGTAGGGCTAAATATGTAAGGTAAATGTGGAAGATGGCAGCATCTATATTAGAAATCATGTGGTTTTCTTTCCCAGAAAGTGATTATATATATATTTTTCAGTTTGTGCAACACTTTACAGAAAAGTCACAAAAAGACGACTCCTGGACTTCTAGGCTAGATTCTTAAGAAGATAACATTTAGAGAGTTCCATTCATGTCAAAGATGAGTCTTTGTCTCAGTTTAATCAGCTCTCTGCCCTCAGCACCATACAGGGTGTCCCCTCAAAATATGTCTATACATTTTAACAGCTTATAGCTCAATTTTGAAAATTAAATGTATTTTAATAAATACTGCCTTTATAATTATTCAAAGTGTGTGTATACATATTTTGGGGACTCCTTAGCTAGCTCAGTTGCTGTTGGAATCCTGCCTAGTTTAATGCTATTCTCACATTATTAAATCAGTTTTGCATCTCACTGATAAGTAGAAAAGTCATCTGTTTTTTTTTATATATACTTGTTAGGTGATATTAATTTGATAACCTATATATCAAGTATAAGGAATTAAGTCTAAGGCTGTATAACCAATTTTATTAGTGTATTTTGTCATGGGTCAGGCAGGGCATATATTTTTACAAAGGGTGACAGAAGTGACATATTAACATTAAAAATTTTAAAAAGAAACAAAGTATCTCTAAGTAACATTAAAACAGACTTGATTAGGTTATTAGAGGTCCTGAGATCAGTATTTTTCAAAACATGGATTTAAGCAACTGAAGAGGCACAAAAGGAGGCGGAAGTTTCCTAGCAAACTAAAGTGACTCTTTAGGAGTGGCTGGGTTGTGGAAAGTCTGCACTCATCTCTCTGTCCAGTGGTTTTCTTGTTACCTCCATGTTAGCTGTGGCTTCCCTGGTGTGGAAACAGAGATGCTCAGGGCCCCAACCTCATAGTCATATTGGGATACTATAGGTGGCAACTAAGTTAGCAGGTGACTTGGTTAACCTCCTGGCTTTGAGACTGCCTGCATCCTCTTGACACCATAGGTAGATAGCTTGATAGAAACTGCAGCACCAAGCAATGGCCACCCTCAGCTGTTTTCATCCTTCTTGCATGGAGGGAAGATCCATGCCCTAGCTCCTAGTTTCAAAAAGTAGTATTGATTTTAGTCACCCTAATCTCAAAAGGGACATTTTACTTTTAATTATGCCATAGAAAATGAACTCCTGGCCACTTTTTTCTGACTCGGGTCTTGCCACCCACCTGGCCTCAGGCGTTAGTTCTACCTCGTTGAGTTTCTGTGGTATTGCTGTCCCACTAGGATGTTCAACTTATTTTGGAATGTGGTGTTACCTATTTTTGGCCTTTTTATAAATAATTTTCCATTACTACTATATGATGAGAAGATGCAAGAGATTTAAAGCACATTTCAACAGCATCTGGACTAAAAGGTTAACATGCTTTTATGATAGATAACTGCAAAACAAGTTCATTTCCTTTCTTTTTATTTTGGAAGAATTCCTTCGTATTTGAAAGAACTTAATATCAGATATATGTGCCTTTATTTTGTTAAGTATCTGTAAGATAGTTTCATGGCAAAATTATTTGTTAAGACTGGGCTCAATCTATAAATAAAAGAAATTGAACATAGTGTGTAATGTTATATACATAATGCATAATGCTAAACATATTAAATTTATCTACGATGTTTATTTTTTCACTCATAATAGCATTGAGTCAGTAATTAGCAATTTAAAAATTAAACATTCCCTGTGGCAAGCACTGCAAGTTACATATGCTCTACTTTAATAACAGAATGTTGATGTAGTTTTGAGTACCTATGTGCTCAAGTGGGGAACTATACCTACAAGCATCTTTCAGGGAGTGGTGACCATGTGACAAGGTTCCAACCATGGAGATGTAGGCACAAATCTCTCTTCTGAGTAAGGCTCTGGGAAGGCTATTATTTCTCCTGATAAAAGGAGAAAAATCATCAACCATATTTACCATTTAGCTTTTTCTCTTTGTGTCTGATACAGAATCTGTTGCCTGTAGTGTAGTTACCATCTTATAACCAAGGGGATAAAAGACATAGGCTTTGAAAAGTGGAGAAGAAAGATAAAAGGAAGCTGGATTTTGAGCAACAATTCCATCCTATAGGATGTGCCTTCTAATTACTTGTAACAAGGGAAAGACAGACCTAATTACCCATTTGTACGACTATTGGCCTTTTTTGCCAGGTTTTTATTACGGGCAACTGCACTCTATCCTAATTCATCTCTCCTTTTGCTATGATCCTGTAAACCTGCGATTTTATTCAATACCGTTTTTTCACATATAGCTTATATAGTTATTAATTTTACCATGATGAGAGTGTCAATTTTATCTATAATTACAATTACTTTTAAATTGGTCAGATACATTTAACTTTATAAATATTCCAATTTTAGCTATGACTAATAGGGAAGAAAAATTATCTTTTAAAATGTGAGCTTTCTTTGCCTCTAGCATGACAGCAGAGAATGACGTTGTGTTACATAAGGAGAGGTACCTGTAGATCTTTTTTCAAGGAAGGACCTGCTTCACAGTTAAGGGAAGCAGTCAACACATACCTCCCAGCTGTGAGATACTTCAGGGACTTCTGCAGAGATCCATTGCCAGGGTAGCCCACATCTAGTGACTGAAAGAAGTCATGTAAGCTTTCTGACATTTTGAGTTGATACAGGACAAATGGATGGGCTGCTCACCAGAGGATCAAGGGTTTATTTGGGCCTGAAGCGCAGCTTACCTTCTTCCTCTGCCCAATAATATTTTTTCCCTCTGCCTTCCGTGGTTGTTGATAACAATCTTACACTTTAAAGTGTAAGATTGTATCTTATACACCTTGGTATCTGCTTCCAAATAACCCAACTTGCAATATTTGGCACCAGGAATGGTTCAAGAGAGCAAGTGATGGGGTTTTGGAGTTTCACTACCTGGCTGGGAGGATCCTATGACTGGTGATGGATGGAACATAGGCAGCTATTGGCACAGTGTGGCAGTCCAATTGTTAAAACTTCACCAGTTCCATTCATGCTGTTGAAGCTGGGGGGAGGTCAATGGGGGAAAAAAGGAGATATATGTACTACTATTTTAAACAATAAAAAAACTTCACCAGTGATAAATTGTGAAGCTCTTCCTGTGGAATAGAGTGCACTAGCCCATGTGATATGTTACAGATTAAAAATATATTAAAAATATAGTGGCTATGAGGATAGGGGATGGGATGGCTATTGCTAGATACTGTTGGTATGCTACCGAAAGACAATGAAAAACTAAGGGTGAGTGACAGGAAACTAAAAAGCAATTGTAAGTGTGAAAGCCAGAGTCCTATGTTTGCACAACGTATCTCCTCTAGTGGGAGGGCAGAAGGCAGAGAATGCCAATCATATAACTGGATGGGAAATACTTTTTTGACTTGGGGACACTCCCAAAAGACAATATGTAATGTCTTGACAAAAAAAAAAACACAACACACACACACACACACACACACACACACACACACACACGACAACAACAAAAACAACAACAAAACAAAACAAAACAAAAATACAGAAAAGAGTATTCATTCATTACTAGGGTACCTCTTAGATGAATGAAAAAGTGATGCTAAATTTCACTGAGTGAAATGGAATGTCAGAATTGCTATAGCAAATACTAAATGATGGGATAAAACTTTAGAGAATGAAGTATGCTGCAAATCATACACTATGTATAGTCAGAGAAACTAGATTGCTTATGATTCCCCAGGAAGAGCCAGAGGCCTCAAAATTCACCAAGGCTGTAAGAAGTGTTCTGCTGAGGAGTCATCAACATTAATTAGAAGTTCAGTGATGACTCTCCATTGTAGTCCAGGGCTCCTGGTATGTAGGGTGACCAATTCTTCTTGCTTTAACACTGAAAACTCTATATTCCAGGAAACCCCTCAGTTTCAGCGAACCCAAGAGTTGTTCACCCAAGTTTATATTAGATACTGTTAAAGAACTTAGCTTAAAGATTGCACAGGGATGATGTACCCCAGAAACAGTAGAGGCCAAATGGAAGCATTTAACTTCCAAAAGTTGCGGTTGCGGGGTGAAGGGGGTCATAGTTATTGCAATGACCTTCAAGGTCAAAGTGGTAGCCAAAAAATTCTAACCCAGAGAGTTTTGAGCATCATTAAAAAGATAGTGTTCCTTGAGGCAAAATAGATTGGTGGCTGGCAAAGATAATATTAAGCAGGAAAAATTAAGGATGAATGACTGGATGTCTGAGGGCTGTCTTCAATAAAAAGTAGTGACTCATTATCTGGTGCTTAAAATTGATCCAATTTGATCACCTTAAAATCCGTCAGCTAAAGATGTTGCCAGGTACTCAGGAGGAATGATCCTACCACAAGATGGCAAGTATGCAGCGTAATGGTTCTTCCAGTAATTCCCCAAAGGTACCGTATTTGCCGGCGTATAAGACGACTGGGCGTATAAGACGACCCCCTAACATTTCCACTCAAAATACAGAGTTTGTTATATACTCGCCATATAAGACTACCCCTCTTCCGCACACCTTCCACACACCAAATAAAAGGTAAAACAATATCAGATTTGATTTTAACATTTTAATTTATATTCAAATGCTTATGACATGCAGGAAAACTGTCACAAGGCTGTATGTAATCAAACATATACATAAAACAGTGCAAGTTTATTACCGGTAAACATACCGGTAATTCACTAAAGAAAACACACTCTATAGACTGGTACCGTAGATGCTTCTCAGGAACACAGGCAAGCAGCCCACAACCTAGAGGGACTGTCAATGATAGAAGTAAGATAACAAATAGAGGGAGAGAGCAAGTGCCGGGCAAGTCCCTAGCAAGTTTGCTGGCGTGACAGTTTCACCTTAAAAGCCTTCAAACTCCTCTTCATCATCTGATATTAAAAGTTCATCAACGACATCTTGGTGCCATGATAGGGATGATAGGGGTTTGACTGGTCGACATTTTCTATGCTGTACTGTACAATGGGGCAGTATTGTGGTTGGCTGTTGGCTGTATACAAAGCCTGATTTGATTGGTCCCTGCTCCCTGTTTGCCCGCCCTGTCACTATAGCAGTCTGGTCCACCCTTGCATCAGCATCTCCCTGGGACCTCACTAGTGCGCAAGTGCGAGCTCTTCAACATTCTAACAGGCACCATGATAGCGCAAAATCGCGAATCTTCAATGCATATGTAAAGAAATATACGGTAACCCGAATTTACCACACTCGCAAAATCGCACACAGCCAACCATACACCCAGTATGGTATCGCGATTCGTGATTTTGCGCTATCATACTGGGTGTATGGTCGGCTGTGTGCGATTTTGCGAGTGTGGTAAAATCGCATAACAGCAAAATCGCATAACAGCCGAGCGTACACCCAGCAGCGCTGCTGATGCCTGAACGGTATGTGGAATGAAGTGGGCGGGCATCGGGAGGCCACTATGGCACGGGGCAAGCACTATGGGCAGTCTATCTGAAGTGTACCTGGCGTATAAGACGACCCCCGACTTGGAGGCATATTTTTCAGGGCCAAAAAATCGTCTTATACGCCGGCAAATACGGTATATATGGCCATTTACACAGATGATTGTGCATTGAGTAAAGGGGGCTACTCAGCCATTGTGAAGACTGGTGGATACTAGATGTGAGAGAATATTGTTAGCCAGAGAGCCAGGAAACATTATCATGGAACCTGGCTTACAATGTATATCTTAATTTTTCCAAGACAACTGGTGTTATTTTCTTGGCCCTTAAATACATACTTAGAAATTTTCACAATCCCCATATTGGGTTCTTAGTTGGTAGAACGCAACCTATCATAATAGGAAAAGTCAAGTGGAAGTCTTTGCAATTAATCATAGCCAGTCAAGATAGTAAACAGAAACTAGTGCCACCCTTAAGGATCCAAAAGCATTAGGGTCAATGGTCTCTGTCATATTTTCATTTGACTCACCAGTGCGATTCCTGCAGAGACCAGATGGACCCCCGAGAATGACTATAGATTACTGTAAGTTCAACAGTTGTGCCCCTGAGCACAGACAATATGCTAGGTGTGGTATTTTTGCTACAACAGATTAAGAAACCTCAAATACATAGTACTAGCCATTGATTTGACAATTAAACTCTTTTCCATCATGATCAGAAAAATAAAACAAAAGCAGATGAGATACTTTAGCATTTGTGTGAAACAGACAACAGTATACATTTTCCTTTTTTCTTCAGGACTATGTTAATTTCCTGCCCTTTACCATAATGTTTTATGAAATAACCTGGAATTGTCTGAATAGCTTGCAGAATATCAAATTGATCTTACACTGATGAAATTGTGTTGATTGGGTTGGCTGATCAATAATTGGACAGACGGGAGAGCTTGGTAAGACACATGCACTCCAGAGACCAGGATATTAATTCTGTAATTGCCCAAGAGTCTGTCATAGCCACAACATTTTTAAGGGCATTGTGCTCCAGGACATGCCAAACATAATTGTCAAAGTAAAAGACAAATTATTGCACCTTGCACTGCCTACCGCAAAGAAGAAAGCACAATTCCTACTGGATTTGGTCAGGCTCTGAAGACAGCAAATTTCATACCTAGGAATATGCTCTGGCCACACACCAGGCGTAACAAAAGGCTTCCTACTTTGAATGGCTCTTAAAGCAGGATGGGCCTCTGGAGTACTTCCAAGGACTGGTGCAAGCTTCCCTGTTAGTGGGGCCATATAATCTGACCGACCTTATGAAGGTGATGGTGTCAGTAGGAGGGGGGAGATTTCATGTGGAGTTTGTGAAAAGCCATATTAAAAACATTATGATACAGGCCCAGAGTTCATTAAGCAAGCCCATGAAATCTCCAGCAGAGAATTTGGTGCTTTTAAAAAACAGCTCCTGGCACATTTCTGGGCCCTGCTAGGTATGGCAGATGTGACCATGCAACATTAAATGATCATGTGGCTGGAGCTGCCATCATGAGCTGGGTCCTGCCTGTCAGACCTACCAAGTCATGGAGTCACAAAGCCCAATCAAAATCCACTGTAGGAGAAAGTGGTACAGGCATAAACAAGCATAAACAAGACCAGAAGAAGCAGGATATATGGCATTCACTGCTTCTACAGTAGCCCTCTTCCCTAGACAGCTGCCTGTGGTTAAATGGAAGAAACGCATATCGCTAGCTAAAGGAGGAACACAACGAAAATTAAGCTTAGTTTATAGATTTGAGTTTTTGGTTACTTCATTAGTTGGTTTGTAACTGAAATGGACAGAGGTATCATTGCAGCCTTACTTAAGGGTGGCCATGATAAGTTTTAGCCAACGAAGTTCTCTCAAAGATTGGGAGACAAAGTTGGCTGGGAGGGAGGTGTTAGCATGGATATAGTAAGCATAATATGTTAAGAGCTTTGTATTACCCTTCTAATGTTCACCAGGAAGTAACCTCTATAGGAAAGGCAAAATTATTTAGGCCACTGATATAAGCTACTATTTCATTGGGCAACCCAGTCCTGCCACAGTGGATACATGAATGAAATGGATGCAGTGATAAGAGACATAAGTTACCTGTGGCCAACTCCATGAACATGTTTAGCAAAACTGAACCATCTGCTGTTGAGGCCAAATAAATGTACAACCTGCCAGCAACTATTAATGGTGCTGAGTTCTTGATATGGCACAATTCCTTATTAAAGAAACTGACCAATTGTATGGTTTACATTTACTACACTGGGACTCATCCATTGTGAAGTGACAGCAGTTTATTCTTAGAGAGATTGTAACATATTCCATCCATGGATTGACCTTCTCTCACTGCGGAGGCCAGTCAGCACTACAATATGAGAGCCTATGGAACTGTTTGCTCCTTTAATATAGAATATCACATAAGAGCATGTTAGGCCAGGGGACCCATTTAAAAGGTGGGGTATGAAATCATGAACGTAAGTGCTATGGAAATTTTCCTTTACATTACAAATTATAGCATTTTTAGGAAGTCTTCTGTGCTTTTTTTTTAGTTCTTTGTTTTAAATTAATGACTAAAAAAAATTAACTATTCAATATCCAATATACTAAATTATAGTCTCCTATGTTATGGTTATACCCACACATTATAACATGAACATTCTATGTGGAACTAAAGAGGTATTGAAGAGATGTTTAAAAACATTAGCTAGCATAAGCAAAAGTCTATCACTGAAAATTTTTCAGTTATTTTTGTTTTGTTTTGTTTTGCTTCTCACATACTCACTTTTCTTTGCATATAAAACTCTAGTTAGACATAACTTTTAATTTTTCTACCTATTATGTATTTATTTTTGTTTTGTTTTTGCTCTTTTAAGGTATAGCTTACATACAGTAAATTGAGCAAATTATAATAATGTTGTTTGGCACAAATTTATTTTTGTACACATTCATGAGATGGAAACTTTTCATATTACAGAGGCATCATTCTGCCAATTATAATCAATATCTAACCAAAGATACCCAGTTTTATGACCTCTATCACTATAAATTTCCTCCTTTTCTCTCAATTCTATTACATGTATTTTTTAAATGTCTTTTTCTCTTTGTATTTCTTTCTAGATTATAGCTTCCTGTTTATTTTTTTCCTTCAATTGTCTCTAATATGCTATTAAGTTTGGACCTGGAGATTATTATGCTAAGTGAAATAAAGTGGTTGGTAAAAGGCAAATACCATATGATCTCATTCATATGTAGAATCTAATGAACAAAATAAACTGACAAACAAAAGAGAACCAGAGGAATGGTTACATGGGACAGACTTACAGCTATAGGAAGTGGGAGGGAGGACTGAGTGAAAGAAGTTGAAGGGATTGGCCAAATGACATATATGCATAATCCATGGACACAGACAATAGTGTGGTGGTGGCCAGAGGGAAGTGGAGAGGGCAAGGGTAGAGGGTATGAGTGTGGGGGGGAGTTGGAGAAAGGGAGGGGGGATGGGGACATCTGTAAGTGTAGTAAACAATAAAAGACATTGTAAAAAATGCAGCAGGAAAAAAATAAGTTAATTAGTTGTCCATTTTGGTTTTATTTTTTTATCCTAATTTTTCCAAAGAGTCTTTTATTTGTTTTATGTTATCAGTCATTATCATTATATTAAAACTACATCACTTACTAGTTTGTTTGTTTACTTGTGTTTTTGTCTTTCTGGAGCCAGTAGAATATACATTCTAAATGAGCAGAGCCACTATTTATCTTGTTCACCGACACATCTCCTCTAACTAGAACAGCTCTAATTTCTTAGAAAGAAACAAATAATTTTTTAAATGAAAATATAGATAATTAATAAAACTTCCTTGGTCATATTCATGTCTCTGCATTTCCATAGTCACCACTCTAGTCCAAAGATGTCTCACCTCATCTCTACTACCCATACACTCTCACCTCATCACTACCACCCATACACTCTCGCCTCATCTCTACTACCCATACACTCTCGCCTCATCTCTACTACCCATACATTCTCTTGACTTGCATCCTCCTCCCTCTCTTCCAACACTGCATTCTGGAGTGTTGGCCAGAGTCATTGCTTATCACCAAGGCTATTCACTCTTCCATTTGAAATCTTTCAAAACCTTGCCATTTTTCTTTGAACAGCCACAAAACCCCTTACACAGCCTACAAAGCCCCACACAATCGGATTTCTGCTCATCTCTTCAGCCTCGCCTTCTCTACTACTTGGGCCACAACATAGTGACTTTATGTTCCTAGAAAGCACGAGTTCCCACCTGTTCAATCATTGTATTTCTTGACCATCCCCATTACCACCTAAGCTGAGTATCTCCGACTAATATTTTGTTGCAATTCTCAGTAACTTTTTTGAGAAATTCTAAAATACATAATTATTTAACATTTAAACTGACTTTTCTCAAATTTATCAATTATACCATGACACTAGATCAGAAAAGGCAAAGAGATATTCCCTTTTATCATGGAATATCTATTAACATCTCACTAAAAATTTATAAAACTACATACTTTTCAGTACTCAGGGTGGAAGGAGCAGTTCTGATTACATAAAGTAACTCAGAAGTTATATTCACAGGAAATAACAGAATCTTCTTGATATTCTGACCAGCCATCAATTATAGATACATAGGTGTCAGTATAATCAGAAAAATAAGACTGAAAATCTTACGTGTTAAAATAATTATAATTTGTTGAAACTTAACACACATCCCAAACTCACACATTTATTTTTTTCTCAGTTATAAATTCTTCAGTTATAACCTCTTCTAAAGCCTCTTTTGACCTTTTGGTTTTTTCCTTATTTAGAGCTGATAGCTTATTTTTAAGGCCTGAAGCCCTGGAGAATGTAGTGCATATTTGGATTCCTCAGAGTAACTAAAACCAAGTAGCTTAGTATTGATATTATTGATAAAGTTAAAAAACAAAGCATGATGCTGACATTTGTGGACCACTGTTGCCAATAGACTTGTAAAGATTTTCTAATTTTAGCAGAGGTAAGTGATGACATTGTGCTTGCTGTTCAAGAGAGTTATAATTTTTTACTACAGTTACATATTAATCATACCAGGAGTCTGAGTTTCAAAAAACTTTTCCAAGGTAGTCAGGTGGTGAATATCATTATTTTACTGACTATTTCTCATGGTTTACAATTATTATCATTTATTTTTTAAAAATCCCCACCAAAGTATAGGGATGCTCAATGTATAAAGGTTATGGGGTGGATTCTGTGTACTTTAGAGTCCTTCCTTAGTCCTGAAACACTTCTCTTCCTCTACTTCTTCACACCTGAAAACATTTTCTCTCATGCCTCCTAAATTTTGTCATAAAACTCATTCAGAAATTTGAAAGCACTCTGTATTCTCCCATAGCAGGAGAATGAACCTGACTCATTTATTACACCTATACATGCTTACTGTCAAAAAAAATTTAGATCGACAGATTAGTAGATTGCTAAGGCCCGAGCAACTCAGGTGGGTCATAAGAGACCCAAAGTTGAGGCAACACCTATGGTTTCTTATCTTGCTATAGCTTATTTTTATAAATGATATAAATCAGGCATCTCCAAGTCAGATGTGCACAAATGTTAATATTTTTAATACACTAATACATTTTATTTAGGAGTACTCATTCCTTTTGGCAATAACAGTGAGAAAGTTAATTTTAATTTAAAGTGTTTTTTTTTTCCCTTCTTCTAGTCTAAGTCTCAGTACCTTTTAAATAACTAGGTCATCAAATTCAAAAACTAACATTGCAGTCATGATAAGAAGCTCCCTTTCTGAGTTTGTGCCATTTTTGAAGGGCTCTTTCCATCCCCTCCTCTATCCTCCCTCTTCCTGGCCCATCACCCAGAGGAAACAAAGAAAACCATAGGGACAGATTGTGGGCACACATGATGGTAATAGGGGAGCCACAGCTGGCCTTATAGTTCTTAGAGGGCTTTCTCTGCTCCTGTTCCCATTAGATCTCAGCTATAAGTAGGTCAAGTTCAGGAGCTTAAGCTCTGATGTCTCACTCACTCTCACTCACCCTAAAGGGCATCTAATGCTGTCTCTGTAACAGTACATGTGAAAGCAGCTGAGGAGATCTCACCAAGCAGTCTTTTGAGTTGAAGACTAGCATCTCTATGAAACCGGATAACTTATATATCTACTTTAAACTAATGGGCATTCACTTATTCATCATATGTCGCCCTTACCCCCTTTAAAAAATCTGGATTTATCTGCAGATTTTGCCAGTCAGCAACTCCAAGTGGTAAGTGGCCAATCTCAGTAGAAGCATCACCTTCTTATATTCCAGAAGTAATTATGGGGTGCATTCCCATTTAAGTAGATTGATCTAATAGTCTTCAAAAGTCTTCTGTCTTTCCAACTTTTCTCTAACTCTTTCAATATGAAGCCTTTCATTTAATTCAGGGTAACACAGAACAATTGGCTCTGCCTCTTCCCACTTAGGAGTAGATTAGGAAACCATGATTGACACTTTTACAGGGGCTGCCCTTAAGTTTGCCTATTCTGATATAGTGGGAATACATTATATCTCATTATATGGCCTGATATAATATTCTGATATACAGTATATACAGTATATACAACATGGGGATTGTAGAAATAAGATTAAAATAGTGGAATAACTAGAAGATTCAACTTTAAATTTCATGAGACAGGGACCAAGTAACCACCTTCTATACCACATAACATCTAAAATAAGATACAGATCATATTTCCTATTCAAATCATATATACATTATATGGGCTGATATAATATTCTGATATAAAACACTCTCAAATGTTCCTACACAGGAAGTGGATGACAAAAGTGAGGAAACAAATTAAATGTTAGTTTTATGTTCCATGTGAAACCCCTTGTTCCTCCTGGCAAGTGTTAATTGGAAAATATATGTGCTTAAAAGTATATCACCCTTACAAGGTAGCAATCATTAGTTTTTCAGGCTGTGTTTTCTCTCCTTTTTAAATAAATATATGGGAGAAAATTTTTAATTGGTTTTCCTAACACTGATCTGAAATGATGTTTTAATTGAGCAGAGGACACAATCTATATTGAGAACAAGTAACATATTGTTCTCTATTTTTTAGGTTATTAGACTCTAATAGACTCTTGATTGGATCCTGGTCTTAAAGTCAGAGAGCTCCAGTGATCATCTATTTAAAAGTAATGATTCTTTATATAATAACCACTTTAAGAGAAAGTGAACTTTCTATACCAAAACCTCCAATTCTGGACTTTATAGAGAAACATACAACCGATGCTTGAGCACATCAATAAATTTACCCTGGGTAATACTGGTGGCACAAATTACACACTACTGCTGATACCAGATATGTTTTAATTTTCTATGAGTATTAATAGTGCCACTCTTGTCATAAGTTAAGGGTGTGTGTGTGTGTGTGTGTGTGTGTGTGTGTGTGTGATTGTTTCCAGCTGTCTCTTAATTTCCTTTGGTCTAGTTGTCTATCCTTGACTTTGAAAACCTGTAATACAAATTCTCAAACCTGTTTTTCTTAAAAAGTGTCTTAACTATGTTTTATCATTTTTATTTCTGAATACATTTTAGAAATAACTTCCTAAAGATACTTATATCAGCTTTATTTATAATAGTCAGAAACTGAAAGTAGATTAGGTATCCATCAAAAAAAGAATAAAGAAACTGCTATATATTTATACACTGAAATACTATTCAGCAGGTAAAGAAATAAACTATTTATACACACAACATGCATAAATCTCAAAGTCATTGTCCTCAGTAAAAGGAGCCTGAGTCTTGCATTAAAAAGCACATCTTCTATAATTTCTCTTATATGAATTTCTAAAATAGGCAAAATTAAATTATAGTAGAAATTCAATAGAGTGTTTATCTTAAGAAGGAGCAAGGGTTGAATGGAAAGGAACATTTGGTAAGGTTCTATATGTTGCTAGGATTTAGGGTTACACCTGTGATACATTAGTCAAAACTCCCTAAATGTTAAATTAAAATTTGTATAATTTAGTATATAAAACTTTTACCTCAATAGAAAAATGTATATAAAAATAGAGCTCTAGTTAATTGCATGAACACTAATTAAGGGCAATTGCATTGATGACCAGAATTTACTTTCAAATGAATAAAAAATAAAATGGATTGCTGTATAGATGGAGAAATGTTTAGATATATAGTAAAGTAAGAATAGTATGGAGTATAATATTAATAGAATCTAGATGGTAGTTATATGAGTGTTTACTAAGTTTTTTCTATATGTTTAATAATATTCATAATAAGATGTAGACAATATTTATATTTTCTGTATACAATTTGTGCTAGTTGTAGTTTTCCCTAGGAATCTATCCATTTTTTAAAAATCTTCAAAGTTAGTGCCATTAGTTTTATGTAAGTATTCTTTTAATATATCACTATCTATGCAGGGGAATCTAGAGTAATAAAACACTTTTAATTCCAAACATTGATTATTATTTTCTTCTCATGTTTCATCTGTCTCAGTCTTTTTCAAGAGTCAGATGTAGTTTTGGTAAATTTTTAAATTATATGATTGCTTTATGTATCTTACTACCTTTTATATATATACTAGAGGCCTGGTGCAGAAAAAAATTGTGCACTCAGGTGGAAGGGAGGGTTCCTCAGCCCGGCCTGTGCCCTCTCGCAGTCTGTGACCCCTCGGGAGATAACAGCCTGCTGGCTTAGGCCTGCTCCCGGGTGGCAGGGGGCAGGCCTAATCCCTAGGTGCAGCCCCTGGTAGGGCTCAGAGCAGGGCCGATCAGGGGGTTCGGGCGCCACCACTCTCACACTCAGGGCAGGGCTGATGGGGAGGTTATGGCTCTACACCGTCACACACAGAGCAGGGCCTGTGTGTGTGTGTGTGTGTGGGGGGGTGCCACCCTCTGTCACACACAGGGCTGCAGGGTGATCACGGGATTTGGGCACTGCCCCCTGTCATGCTGATCCTGGTGTCGGGAGGCCTCGCTCCTCTGTTGATCCTGGTGCTGGGAGGCATATTACCCTTTTACTATATAGAGTAGAGGCCGGGTGCATGGGTGGGGGTCGGCTGGTTTGCCCTGAAGGGTGTCCTGGATCAGGGTGGGGTCCCCACTGGGGGGCCTGGTCAGCCTGGGTGAGGTGCTGAGGGCAGTTTTCAGGCTGGGGGTGAGTGAAGCTCCCAACCGCTCCTTTTTTCCTTTTTTTTTTTATGCTGGGCCAGCTTTAGCTTGAGGCTGGCTCCAGCTTTTAGGCCTCCGCGGCTGAAAGTAGGTTTCTGGCCTTTGCATACAATGTTGCAATCCTGCTGGCTGAAGTCTGGAGGTATTTGTTACATAGTTTCTTAAACTGCCAGCTCAGAGGCCTGAAGCCGCAGGCGGGGAATGTTGGTTTCCTCCGTCACTGAGGCAAGCAAGCCTCATGTTAGTTTCAAGCTGCCTGGCTGCCGGCCGCCATCTTGGCTGTCAGTTAATTTGCATATCTCGCTGATTAGCCAATGGGAAGGGTAGCGGTCGTACGCCAATTACCATGTTTCTCTTTTATTAGTGTAGATATTTATATATGTTTAGTTCTTTGAATTGGTTTTAAATTTTTCTAATGTATGCATTTAAGGTTACAAGTATTACTCTTTGCTCTTTTTACCTTTATATCAAATGTTTAGATGTCATATACCCATTAGCAATCAGTTTAAAATAATTTCAAATTTCAATTGTCCTTTTTCTTTTACCATAATTTACTGAGGATTCCATTTTCATATTAAAACATATAATAGGTTTTAAGTTATTCTTTGGTCATTTAATTTTAGTTTTGTTATCTATTTACTGTTCATCATACGAATATCTTAATTTTAGTTAATATATTAATTTCTAAAATTACTGTACTGATTTTTCAAATTACTATTATGCTGTATGGTTTCCAACTATCTATCATATATTTTTACTTCATTAAATAAAAAAGCATAATTATTTTGAAGTTAATTGTCTGATAATTCTAATATCTGGATTCAATGATTATAAAACAGATGTTACATTGTAAGAAATTATAGAAATAATTTGAGGTTTGGTATAATGTTATCTTCCTCTAGAAAAGATTCTCATTTGCTTCTGAAAGAAAAGACAATCTCTTTGTCAGAAGTCAAACTTTTATGGGTCACCCTGATGACTCCTGCAGGGACTCTACTCAATTTAAGTATTTTTGTGTGTGTGTTTATTTTAATTTTTAGTACCCCCTTATTCCTAGGATATATGTTTTTTAGGGTTCCATTCTAAAGTGATGGGAGTTCTTAATGGAAATTCCTGGATTTTAATGTGTTTCCTAATAGTTCCCTCCGGAGTCTCAAAAGTGTGGCACAGTCAAAATCTATTGCTTCATGATCAGCAATTCTCCAAAGGCAAAAATGTCTCCAACTTAAATTAATAACTGGATTTCTGCTCATATCTCAATTTTGACCAATATTTGTTCACTATAGTATTGCCAGTTCTTTCAAGCAGAAAGTTTTAACATTTCCCACATTTTTTCTAAATCTTTTCTAAAAGGAGGTTGGTATTTGTCAGCTAGTCTTTTATTATTAAATTTATTTGTTACAGTGTGTTGAAGTTTAAAAATATATAGAATGCCATTGCTCTTTATCAATGCTTTGGTTAAAGAAATAAATAATCTAAAATCCAGATTTTATAAATACCCTATGTCACATAGTGACATTGTGAAATTTGTGAAATTTGTGAAATTTCAGGATTCTCAGAAAGTGATGTTTACACTGCAAAAATCAGTTTTGTTGCTGCCTCCACCTTTGAAAGTTATATTGTAAGCTTCTGATTTTTCTATTAAGGTTGTTTTTCTAAAACAGAAAGGAAAAATGTCAAACTAATCATGATTCTCCATCTTCATTCTTCAGTAGCCAGGGGAAAAATTGAATTGTTCTGATATGGTTTACCCATTTTTGATCCTTTGACTAAAAATAAACATACATTTTATATCATCTTACCAAATAATAGACAAACATGGTAATTGACCATACCTTCGCTACGCCTCCCGTTGGCTAATCAGTGAGATATGCAAATTTACTGCCAACAAAGATGGCAGCCAGAAGCCATGGAGCTGGAGTGAGCAGGAGGCTTCCTCCAGTGATGGAGGAAGCCAAGGTTCTCCGCCTGCCGCGGCTGGCTCTAAATTACACTGAAAGCAACAAAGTTTCAATTATAGAAGCTAAATAAACCCCAGGTACCTGCTTTCAGCAGGCCATGTCCACGGAGCTGGAGTGAGCAGGAAGCTTGCTTGCCCCTGTGATGGAAGACTATAAAAGGGAAATAAACCCCAGATACCTGCTTCTAGTCACCATTGCCACAGAGCTGGAGCAAATAAAAAAAAAAAAAAAGGAAAGGCTGGGAGCTTCAGTCATCATGGGGCTTGGCCAGTCTGAAAACAGCCATCAGCCCCTCACCCAACCTGTCCAGGCACCCCAGTGGGGACCTCCACCCTGAAGGGGGTTTGGGAAGCCTGAAAACAGCCATCAGCCCCTCACCCAGGCTGAACAGGCACCCCTGCAAGACCCCCACCCTGATCTAGGACACTCTTCAGGGAAAACCAGTTGGCCCCCTCCCATGCACCAGGTTTTTATTCTATATAATATAAGGGTAATATGCAAATTGGCTGCCAGGCTGCCAGAGGGATGTCTTACTGCCAGCTTGGGCCCGATCCCCCAGGGAGCAGGCCTAAGTCAGCAGGTGGACATCCACCGAGGGGTCCCAGACTGTAAGAGGTCATAGACCGGGCTGAGGGACCTCCCCCCCAACCCCGAGTGCACAGATTTTTGTGCATCAGGCCTCTAGTAAAAACTAAAAGTAAATGTGTGTGTTTGCACAATATAAGTATACTAGAGGCCCGGCGCATGAAATTTGTGCACGAATAAGGTCCCTAGGCCTGGCCTGTGATCAGGGCCATTTTCCTTGGCTTCCCACAGCAGGGCCTACCACCTGTTGCCACCCACCCCTGGTTTCCCATTTGCCATCAGGTGATTGGAGCCTGCTGGCTGGTGGGAAAAACTGAGAGCTCGGCTGTTCTGCCCATTCGCCATCCCTGTCCCTGCCATGGATTGCCCTCTGTGTGTGGGGCGACTGGTGGGGCGGGAGCCTTGGCTTAGCACCACCAGTGTCCCCCACCACCTACCCCCAGTTCCCCATTCACTATTGTGTGATTGGAGCCTGCCAGCTGGGGAAAGGGACCGAGAGGTGGTCAGTGTGCCTCACAGTGACTGGTTTGGCAGTCATTCTGGTCATTCCTCTGTTAGGGTCAATTTGCATATTACTCTTTTATCATATAGGATTATTGTGTAGGATAGAGGCCCAGTGCATGGGTGGGGGCCCACTAGCCTGCCCTGATGGGGGCTATAAATCAGGTTGAAGGTCCCCACTGGGGGGCAGGGCCAGTTGGGGCATGGGGCCACAGGTGGTTTGCAGGCCAGCCATGCCCCTTATAGGGGTGGGGGTCCCTGCTGGAGGGCGAGGCCGGCCAGAGTGAGGGACTGCGGTTGTTCTGGTCTCTGGTCATTCTGCTCATTCTGCCATTTTGGCTGCTGGGTTTTTATTATATAGGATAGATATTGAATGTATTTTAACAACACATATACAAGAAGTATATGTATGTACATATTTGCATGTTTGTGTGTGCATATTTTAATGTCACTTGAACTAAAAGACTGAAACACAAGAATAAAAAAGTAGATAAACTGCCAAAACCGGTTTGGCTCAGTGGATAGAGGGTCAGCCTACGGACTGAAGGGTCCCAGGTTCGATTCCGGTCAAGGGCATGTACCTCGGTTGCGGGCACATCCCCAGTAGGAGATGTGCAGGAGGCAGCTGATCGATGTTTCTCTCTCATCGATGTTTCTAACTCTCTATCTCTCTCCCTTCCTCTCTGTAAAAAATCAATAAAATATATTTAAAAAAAAAGTAGATAAACCAAAATTTAAGTTTATGTCATTATAATTATCAAGTAATTTTCCTATATTTATATTAAAACATATTATTATCTTATATAATAAAGAAGTAATATGCAAATTGACCATCACTCCAACACACAAGATGGCTGCCCCATGTGGACACAAGATGGCCTGCAGGGGAGGGCAGTTGTGGGTGAACAGGTCAGCAGGGGAGGACAGTTAGGGGTGACGAGGCCTGTAGAGGAGCAGTCAGACATCTATCAGGCTGGCAGGGGAGCAGTTAGGGGTGATCAGACTGGCAGACAGAAGCGTTTAGGGGCAATCAGGCAGGCAGGCAGGCAAGCGGTTGGGAACCAGCAGTCCAGGATTGTGAGAGGGTGCAGGCTGAGTGGAGGGACACCCTCCCAGTGCATGAATTTCATGCACCAGGCCTCTAGTATTCTGAATATGTAACTATAATAAAATCATTAATTTGCCTATAAACATACCAGAGATTTTTAAAAAGAAAGGGAAAATTCAAATATTCTTGTATCAGCAATGTATAATACAAATCTGAAAGAAAATTAATTTCTTCAAAACATTATGCCATTGCAGAAAAATAATTGCAAGTGAAACTGTGGATCTATTCATAAAACAAAGAGATTCCACTCTATTTTTATCAAAACCACATATTTAATTCCTTAAATAATGTCTTAAATTATTCTATGTATGAAAATAATTATTATTGTTATAAAAATAATGCTGTTTTTGTGATTTGGACAAATCCATCCAATGTGTATTAAAAATAAAACTCAAAACATGTAGGAACACTGATCAAGCTAATCATTACCATAGTTTTCTGTTATTGCCCACATGGTCTTCTACCTTCAGCAATGATTCCTGGTCATAGTGAATCACTATGAACCTTAAGAATGTTAAACACTAATATACAATTGTCAAATCATGTATGAAGTGTTTAAATTGTAAAAAGCCTAAGATAAGCCTGGCCAGGTTGTTCAGTTGGTTGGAGCATTGTCCAGTACAGCAAAGCTTTTGGGTTCAATTCTTGATCAGGGCACACACCTAGGTTTTGGGTTCAATTCTTGATTGGGGTACATATGGAAGCAACCAATCACTGTTTCTGTCTCACATTTCTTTCTCTGTTTCTTTCTCTTTCCTCTTTCCTCTTTCTCTCAAATCAATTTTTAAAAAAACATATCTTCAGGTGAGGATTAGAAAATAAAATTAAAATAAAATGCCCACCACTCTTTATATAATTTATAGAACAATAAGTTGGTGTTAAGAAGGGTACTTAAGCTTTAACTCATTACAAGTTTCACACAATTGATTTTTTTATTATTTATTGCTGAAACTTTTATATATGTCTCCTTATCACCAATTGACCTCTCCCCACCTGCTCCCACCTGCCAGCATATGCCCCAACCACCCTATTGTCTGTGTCCATTGGTCATGCTCAGATATAAGATGCATGGATATAAGTCTGGTTGATCTCTTAGCACCTCCATCCTCCCTTACCTTCCCATTTATGTTTGACTGTCTGTTCAATGCTTCTTTGTCTCTGTATCTATTTTTGTTCATTAGTTTATGTTGTTCATTATAGTCTACAATGAGTGAGAACATATGATATTTATCTTTCTTTGACTGGCTTATTTCACTTAGCATAATGCTCTCCCGGTCCATCCATGCCATTATGAATGGTAAGAGTTCTTTCTTTGTTACAGAAGCATAGTATTCCATTGTGTAGATCTACCACAGTTTTCTATTCCATTCATTTGCTGATGGGCACTTAAGCTGTTTCCAAATCTTAGCTATTATAAATTGTGCTGCTATGAACATAGTGGTGCACATAAACTTTCTGACTGGCACTTCTTATTTCTTGAGATATATTCCTAAAAGTGGAATTACTAGGTCAAATGGGAGTTCCATTTTTTATTTTTTGAAGAAACTCCATACTATTTTCCACAGTGAATGCACCAGCCTGCATTCCCACCAACAGTGCAAGAGGGTGCCTTTTTCCCCACATCCTCGCCAGCACTTGTGGTTTGTTGATTTGTTGATGATAGCCATTCTGACAGGTGTGAGATGTTACCTCATTTTTATTTTGATTGGCATCTCTCTCATGATTGGTGACTTTGAGCATTTTTTCATGTCTCTTGGCCTTCTGTATGCCCACTTTCAAAAAGTGTCTACTTAGGATCTTTGCCCATTTTTTTATTGGATGGTTTAATCTTCCTTTTGTTAAGTTGTGTGAGCTCCCTGTAAATTTTGGAGATTAAACCCTTATCAGAAATAACATTGGCAAATATGTTCTCCCATGTGGTGGCTTTCTTGTTGTTTTGTTGATGGTTCCTTTGCTGCACAGAAGCCTTATATTTTGATGCAGTCCCATTTGTTTAGTTTCTCCTTAGTTTCCATTGTCCTAGGAGATGTATTCATAAAGATGTTACTACAACATATGTATGATATTTTGCTGCCTATGGATTCTTCTAAGATTTTTATGGTTTCACATCTTACTTTTTAAGTCTTTTATGCATTTTGAGTTCATTTTTGTATATTGTGTAAGTTTTATAAGTAGAATGACCAAAGACAATTATACTGGGGATGGCCATAATTTATGTTTATGATCTTTAATAGTGATCATTCAATTTTTTGATTTTATGATTACCAAAAATATAAAATAGTATTACAAGTAATATGTAAAGATTTAAAACACACTTTTTTATTTTAAAATTATTATTAAGAGAACCGAAGATGGCGGCATAGGTTAACGC
>NW_006292783.1:0-12172 GCF_000327345.1 Myotis davidii
ATTAGGAAGGTTGAGAACCACTGAAAAGAGTCTTCATTGACTGGATTTCAGGAGGGCGCCCGCCCCCCCCTCGGTCCCACTACCCTGGGGAGCAGAGTGATATTTTTCCCCCACATGGGAGAGCTGATGAAACTCCACGTTTCCAGCCAAACCCATTGGTTTCCATACAAGGATCTCTGTCCGGTCAAGGGATGAGTAATATTTTGGGCCACTCACGGAGGAGTAGCTCTTGGACAGAAAAACACACCGACCATATTTCTTGAAAGCTAAACAGCACCTCTCCCACCTAAAGAAACAGAGTTTTGAGTTATTAAGATTGACAGCTGGCAAGCAGGTAAAGGCAGGCAGAGGCAGAGCTGGGGAACCAGGAGAAATTTGCTGACCCAGTCCTGGGTCCCATTTGCAACAGCATGAGACCCAACTGCTAATAAACCTACTTTAGAGGGCAGATTGGCCCCTCTTGTTTGCAGCCAAGGCCTGTGGAGACAGACACAAGCGGTGGATCTGTGGATTGCTTGGAACTTGAAGCAGGTTGCCAAAAGCCAAAACACAGTGCCTGACAGTGTTTAGCACCTAAGTACCTAACAGGAAGCCCAGAATTGACAGAACAGAAGAGTGGGGTGCAAAGTGAGCTCCCACATGGCATTAAACTCAGCAGAAATGAACGTCACTTCACTTTAAAAATTTTTTTCTCCTTTTTTTCTTTTCTTCTTTTTCCTTCCTTTTTCTTCTTTCCCTTTTTTAGTTTTTCCCTTTCCTTGCTTTTTCCCCTTTTAAATTTATCTTCTTTTTTAGTTATTGAGAAAAAGAAAAAAGTTTATTCTTTGTAAAACAATCTTTATTGTTGAAAGTATTATGTATATCCCCTCTCTCTCCATTGACCTCTCACAGTCAACCACTGCCCCCGCCCCACCAGAGGCCTTCTCCCCTCTATTGTCTGTGTCGCTGAGTTATGCATATGTGCATAGAAGTTCATTGGTTGATCTCTTTTCACCCACCCTCCCCTGCCTTTCCTCTGAGGTTTGACTGCCTGTTTAATGTTTCTATGCTTATGGGTCTATTTTTGTTCATCAGTTTATGTTGTTCATTATATTCCACATATGAGGAAGATCATGTGATACTTATCTTTCTCTGACTGGCTTATTTTGCTTAGCATAATGCTCTCTAGGTCCAACCATGTTGGTGTTTCTGATTTCTTGAAATATATTCCTAGAAGTGAGATCACTGGTTCAAGTGAGAGTTCCATTTTTAATTTTTTGAGGAAACTCCATACTATTTTCCACAGAGGCTGCACCAGTGTGCATCCCCACCAGCAGTGTATAAGGGTTCCCTTTTCTCCACATCCTTGCCAACACTTGTCGTTTGATTAGTTGACAAAAATATCTTGACCAAAGGCTCACAGGGACTTAACCCTGTATTTTCCCAAGAACAGAGGGGTAGGATTCATGGATTCAGTGTTGGTGGTGACTTTATACAGTGTAATTACTGCGAATAATAAGAATCAACTGTACTTTGGTCTTTTTACTCATAGCACTGCGCATAGGTTACAAGTACACATTTATTTGTGTAATTTTTGTATGTCTGTCTTTTCTGCTAGAATTTAAGCTTCAGGAGAACAGGGACTAAGATCATTTAATTTGATTAGATTCCCAGTACCCTGTACCTGATATGTAGTGCCTAGTACATAGTTGGTGCTTGGTAAAAAATGTTGAGTGAATAATTAAATGAATGACTAAATGAACAAAGTGCCTATAGCTGTGTGGCACAGAAGAATATCTGGGCATGGAGACAGGCAGGTCATTACAGAGGGAGGTCACAGGTTGTAGTAGGAGAAACCATTGGTCTATTCTCCTTTTCCATTATAGTAACTCTTATCCTATAGTGTTGACTGTACTCAATGTATAATGGAAGGGTTTTCAATTGAGAATAAAATGTTTCAGGTACCAAAGCAAAACACCACCTTCTTTTAAGTAGATTAGTATCCTTTTATGTACTTGCAGTGAAAACAATCAAAAGCAGCTCCTGCAACCTGGTGACTGCAAATACCAGACAGATTTAGAAGGGGCATGGAATTATCTTCCCTTATTCCACTGCAGGCCCCAAGTTGACTCTCAGATGTGGCCAAAACTCCTTTTGGGGATTATATGTGTTAACACACCCCAGGCTGAAGGCCTGGAATGCATCTTTATGTTATGTTTATTGAAATTAAATTGCTCAGGCCTTTCTAGGAGTCCTGACATAATATGGTTAGACAGATACTTATTCATTTAGTAACATTAGATTGTGGGTGATGGAACTTTATCCACCTATCAGAAAGCTATTTTGAGGAGTTGGTCAGTTGGGCCATTGTGAAAAGGAAGTCAAAATAAATCCAGGGCCAAGTCAGGGAAGGCTTTATCCAACTTAGTAAAGGAGTGTTTGAAAGCTGACCTTTATGTGTTAAGTATAAAGGGTAAATAACCTATTCTGTGGTCACCTATGTAGAATGGGTTGAGGGTCATCCAGGAGGGTTATCCCACCCCATATTCTTTAATGAGATCTTTTATTATATCCAAACTACATTCTTTGTTCTTTTCCCCTGGACAGACATATTTTCTTTGTCTCGCTTAATCTTGCCTATCATTCAAGGCCCCATTCCTCCAAGAAGTCTCTTTGAACATTAAGTCTCAGTGCTTTCTCTGAAATCCAATGTCTGACTGACTGGACTCCTTAGTACCCCTTTGCATGTACTACTTGCATTTATCAGTAATACACAGTGATATAACTATCATTGTCTGACTCTATGGACATGTTTTCCCAAAGGATGATACATTCTATTGGAGGACAGGGACCGTGTCCAGCATTTTCTTAGTATTCCCAACATTTTATAGCACAACCTTCTGCACACTTTGGTTCTTAGTAAAGATTTGTTCAATAAATGGAGTCAGGCAATCAACCTTTGTGAAACATTCTCTGCCCGTCTTACCTGGAAGGGTTCTCTCTATCCTCAGAACGGTATATTGCCTTGAGAATTTACTATATTCCAGAGAAAACTCAGGGTAAAGAAAATTGTATAGTAGGGGATAATACAAATATGATCATGACCTTGGCCTTATCTTCTCCACTGACTAAGCAAGAGTGGTTTTTGGCACTCAGGGTCAACCCAAACACATTTGAAATGCAGGTAGAGACGGTCTTCAGTGTCCTGGATTCCTTTTGATTCTTTTACCCTATTGCCCATGATCTTGCTATTCTCACCACTATCCATTACCCTTAGCTGTGTTTTCACAGTCCAAATACATGCAGGCTGCTATCATTTCCATTCTCAGGTTTGTTCCAATCCAAATTTAGTTTCTTTCATCAATCATATTGGCTGATTCTCCAGGATCATATTTCAGCACCTTCTCTAGGCCTCTTGCTGCCATTCTGCCCAAGGCATTGCTAGTGACTAGAACCCTGGATAGAAAGGCAGATATTCCTGTGCCCCAGCTGGATCTTGGGACAGGCCAGGAATCCCAAAAATGACCTCTATAGCTCCACAGGTTAAGGACAACCTGGCTCATTCATTAGCAAGACTAGGTATCTCTCAACCCTGATGTTCATCAGTGTCTTCCTAACTCAGAAACTTTCATCTTTTTAATTTTTTTCCCAGTTATATACTTCATTTTTTGAGGGTCTAAGTGGAATCTCCTTTGGCTTTTCTTTTGCATATTATGAAGCTTGCTCTCTTTGCATGCTGAGGGGGTGAATTGGAGCATTGCTTTTAGAACTCTTAAGCAAAAGACCTCCAAGTTGTACCTGAGACCCTTTTGGGCAGGAACTGGACATTGTGGTGCCTGGGCCCTGGCATTCCTCCCTTGCCTTATTTTCTACTTCATTCCCTATTTTTAGGTAAAAGAAACACATTTCTCCATCTTCAGCTAACTTCTTACACTTTGGGTCAAGCTTTCTCATCCTTGGCAGACTTGACATTTTGGGTCAGATAATTCTTTAGTGTAGGTGGGTTGTCCTGTGGATTTTAAGATGTTACATCAAATAAACTGGGTCTGTGTTGGTGTTTGTTTTCTTTGCCCTTATCTTTTTGATAAAAAATTCTCTTCTAAAATACATTTTATTGATTTCAGAGAAGAAAGGAGAGAGGTAGAGAGATAGAAACATCAATGATGAGAGAGAATCATTGATTGGCTGCTTCCTGTATACCCCACACTGGAGATTGAGCCTGCAACCCAGGCATGTGCCCTGACCTGGATCGAACTGTGATCTTCTGGTTCATAGGCCTACACTCAACCACTGAGCCATGCCGGCCAGGCTGTATAAACTCTTTTTAACAAATTCCAACCTTGTCTTCACTGAACTAAGGGAAAAGAAGACTTTTTCATACATTATTAGTTTTCTATTTCCGTGTAACAAATTACCACACACTCAATGACTTAAAGCAACACAGATTTATTATCTCACAGGTTCAATGAGTCACTGTCCAGGTATAGATTAGCAGGGTCTTCTGCTTAGGGTCTCACCAGGCTAAAATCAAGGTGTTCACAGGGCTGCAATTTTACCTGAGATTTTGGCTCCTCTTCTGGGTTCACTGATTTTTGGCAGAATTTGCTTTATTGTGCTTGTAGGGCTGAGATCTCTGTTTTCTTTCTGGCTGTTGGCTGGAGACCACAAGTGGCCCCCTCCACAGGCATTTAACAATGGTTGTTTGCCTCTCCAAGGCCAATAGAGGAACTTCTGCTGATTTGAATGTGTCTGATTTTAAGTGTTCACCTCATTAGTTCAGATCCAAACCAGCCGTGGGCAAACTATGGCCCGCGGGCCGGATCCGGCCCGTTTGAAATGAATAAAACTAAAAAAAAAAAAAAAAAGACTGTACCCTTTTATGTAATGATGTTTACTTTGAATTTATATTAGTTCACACAAACACTCCATCCATGCTTTTGTTCTGGCTCTCTGGTCCAGTTTAAGAACCCATTGTGGCCCTCGAGTCAAAAAGTTTGCCCACCCCTGATAACTTCCCTAAAATAGAGTCAATTGATTAGGGGCTTTAATTGTATCTGCAAAATCCCTTCATAGCAGCACCTAAATTAGTGTTTTATTGAATAAATGGGAGAAGATGTGTATACCAGGGCCTGGGAATCTTGGGGGATCATCTTAGAATTTTGCCTACCACATACAAGTTGGTCAAAAAGAAGTGTAATGATGGGCCTAAGAGAGAAAATTGTTCAGGGCAGTGGAAGGATTGTGTACCTTTGGGCTAAGGCTTTCCTCACTCAGTTATACATAATAACAGTGAGTGTGACTGGATTATTGGGCAAGTCTCTCTCTCCAGCAACATGCTCCTCTTGGAGAGGGGAGGAATTAACTTTTTTGACTACATTGCTTGTGTGACTTATAGGGGCAATATTCCAGTTTATTTTCTCCCATTTGTAATTTTCAAGTTAGATTGGACTGTGATTTGAAACAGAATTAAGATCAGTGTGGTGTAGAAGGAAGACACTTCTTTTGACAAATACCCTTTCTGCCTTTGCATGTGTTCTGTCTTCAAATGTGCCAACCAGGATACAGCAAAGAGAAATGAGGAGTCACACAGCCAAGAAGGAAGCTCTATCATTTCAGGTGACTGAATGTCTAGGGCTGTGAAAGTCAGAGGAAGTTGTCTCTTTGGGAGAAAGAATAAACCCCTATTGGTGTGGGGATCTCAGAAGGCCTAGGAGATAATGAATTTGTGTGTATGTAAAGATTAGAGAGGAAGGAGGAGATACAATACTGGCATGATGGCCTGCTTCTTATAGGAGCAATTGAAAGATGGGATTTGCTAGAGTAATTACAAAATTAACTCTTTTGACTACATTCCATATGTAGGCACTATTTAAGTGTTTGTATCCCCAGATTTTTTGAGATAGGCACTATCATCATCCCTATTTTATAGATGAGGAAACTGAGGCACATATAAGTTAAATGCAAATTATCCAAACTTTAGTTAAGAACATAAATGCTAAAGTGTCTAGGGAAAGTGTCCTGATGTCTGCAACATACTATCTGTAATAATAAAAGCATAATATACTAATTAGACCAGATGTCCTTTCGGATGTCCTTCCAGACTACCTTCTGGATGAAGCTGGGGCAGTGAGGGAAGCCTGGGTCCCAGGTGCCTCCTGGCAGCCGGAGGGAAGCTCGGGTCCCAGGTGTCAGAAGGAAGCTGGTGCCGGCAGTTGAGGAAAGGAAGGCCTACTCTTGCACAAATTTTGTACATCAGGTCTCTAGTGAGATATAAGAACAACAAAAGCATGGTCTGATGGTGGATAGAGGGTTGCATAATAAGCATGCATATGATAAAACAAATATAGTAAGATGTAAATGGTAGAATAGAGTAATGGATGTATGGGTGCTCACTGTAAAATTATTTCAAATTTGCGTATGTTTGGAAATTTGAATAAAAAGGTGAATTGTCCAAGATTACAGAACTAAACGGTGGAGCCAGGAATCTAATCTAAGCAGTCTAGCTCTAAAGTATGTGCTATTAACAACTATGCTTAAAGCACTTCTTAGGAGCTCATTTTGCAAAGATGTATAGTACTGTATATTGAATGCTTGAAATCAGGTTGCTCTCTCAAGCCAATTGGTCTTTATAAACTTTGTAATGTAAACTATGCAGTGTAACACAGTCTCTGCCACAAGGAGTTCAGGGTCTTGTTGGAGTGAAAAGATGCCTACATCTTAATAAATAGGTGAGGGGATAAAATGAGGGAGCAGAGTTCTGGAAGGAACCCGGGGAACTGAATCAAATGCATTGATTAGGGCACTGGTGTTCTCAAAGACAAGAGAAAGAAGGAGAGTGAGAGCAAGGGTGTAGAGTTTGAGATATTTTAGGTAGAGTGGAGGAAGCTTGATCTTGATTAGACTATCTTAAACATATTGCAGGAGGTAAGATCATCTCTCAAAAAAGAGTAGATGGAGGCCAGCACATTAAGGAAAATGGACAACCATTTGAACCATTGCTTTGGGGAGTAAACATGAGATGGCTAGAAAATGTGTTGGGCAGTAGGCGGATCCCAGTTGGGGTCAGAGAGCAAATATTTGTGGTGGTTCCTGATTTCTTTTTCTTTCTTTTTTTTCTTTATTGATTAAGGTATTACATATATGTCCTTATCCCCTGATAGCCCCCCAACCCCTCTCATGCCCTAATCCCACTGGTGTCTATGTCCATTGGTTATGCTTATATGCATGCATACAAGTCCTTTGGTTGATCTCTCCCACTCTGAGGTTTGAGCATATGATCAATGCTTCTCTGTCATTGGATCTGTTTTGGTTCATCAGTTTACGTTCTTGATATGAGATTGAAGCCCATAGCATATTGAGGGTGAAGATTTGAAAAACACCTTTCTGAACTGATATAGCCAAGATATTTAAAACTTATAAAAGAAGATAGTAGCTTTTGAGGAAGCTCCAGATTGTTTTCCACAGTGGCTGCACCAGTCTGCATTCCCACCAGCAGTGCAAGAGGGTTCTTTTTTCTCTGCATCCTTGCCAGCACTTGTCATTTGTTGATGTTAGCCATTCTGTTAGGTGTGAGATGGTCCCTCATTGTCATTTTGATTTGCATCTCTTGGATGATTAGTGACTTTGAACATGTTTTCATATGTCTCTTGGCCTTACTTATATCCTCCTTAGAAAAATACCTATTTAGGTCTGTTGCCTAGTTTTTGATTGGGTTGTTTATCTTCCTTTTGTTAAGTTGTATGAGTTCACCATAAATGTTGGAGATTAAACTGTTATCAGAGAGAACTGGCAAAATTGTTCTTCCATGCAGTGGGCTTTCTTGTTGTTTTTGTTGATGGTTTCTTTTGCTGTGCAGAAGCTTTTTATTTTTAAGTAGTCCCATTTATTTATTTTCCCTTTAGTTTCCATTGTCATAGGAGCTGTATCAGTGAAGATATTGCTTCAGCATATGTTTGAGATTTTGCTGCCTGTGGATTCCTCTAAGATTTTTATGGTTTCCCATCTTATGTTTAAGTCCTTTATCCATTTTGAGTTGATTTTTGTGTATGGTGTAAGTTGGTGGTCTAGTTTCTTTTCATTGCATGTGTCTGTCCAATTTTTCCAACACCATTTATTGAATACTGTCTTGTCTCCATTGTATGCTCTTGCCTCCTTAGTCAAATATTAATTGAGCATAGTGGTTTGGTAAATTGCTGGGTTGTCGATTCTATCCCATTGGTCTATATGTCTGTTCCTGTGCCAGTACCAGGCAGTTTTGAGAACAGTGGCCTTTGTAATACAGCTTGGTATCTGGTATTGAGATCCCTCCTACTTTGTCCTTCTTTCTCAGTATTGCTGTAGCTATTCGGGATCTTTTTTTATTCTTGATGAATTTTTGAAGAGTTCGTTCTAGGTCTGTGAAATATGCCGTTGTTATTTTAATGGAGAGTGCATTGAATCTATAGATTGCTTTGGGTAGTATGGCATTTTAATGATGTTCCATCTGTTTATGTCTTCCTCTATCTCTTTTTTCAGTGTCCTATAGTTTTTTGCATATAGGTCTTTTACCTCCTTAGTTAAGTTTATTCTTAGGTATCTTAATTTTTTTGGTGCAATGGTAAATGGGATTGTTTTTTTAATTTCTCTTTCTGTAAGTTCGCTATTGGTGTATAAAAATGCCATAGATTTCTTGGTGCTAATTTTGTATCCTGCTACATTGCCAAGTTCATTTATTAAGTCTAATAATTTTTGATGGAGTCTTTATGGTTTTCTATGTACAGTATCATGTCATCTGCAAATAATGACTGTTTTACGTCTTCCTTTCCAATTTGGATACCTTTTATTTCTTCTTCTTGTGTAAATGCTATGGCTAGCACTTCCAGAACTATGTCGAACTGGAGAGGTGAAAGTGTGCATACCTGTCTTGTTCATGTTCTCAGATGAAATGGTTTTAGTTTTGTCCATTGAGTATGATGTTGGCTGCAGGTTTGTCATATAGGGCTTTTATTATGTTGAGGTATCATCCCTATATACCCACTTTGTTGAGGGTTTTTTTTTTTTTATCAAGAAAGGGTGTTGGATTTTGTCAAATGCTTTTTCTGCATCAATTGATATGACTATGCGATTTTTACCTCTCAATTTGTTTATGTGATGTATCATGTTTTTTGATTTGCAGATATTATACCATTCTTCTTTTTTTAATATATTTTTTATTGATTTCAAAGAGGAACAGAGAGGAAGAGGGAGAGTGAGAAACATCCATGATGAGAGAGAATCATGGATCAGCTGCCCCCTCCACACCCCACACTGGGCATCGAGCCCAAAACCTGAGCACGTGCCTTGACCGGAAATCGAACCCTGACCACTCCCCCCTCCCCCAACTGGTTCCTGGGTAAACGCTTAACACTGAACCACACTGGCCGGGCCATACTGAGCCACGCTGGCTGGGCAATTGTACCATTCTTGTATCCCTTGGATAAATCCTACTTGGTCATGCTGAATGATCTGTCTGATGCAATGTGGGATCCGATTTGCTAAGATTTTGTTGAGGATTTTGGCATCTATGTTCATGAGGGATATTGGCCTGTAATTCTCTTTCATTGTGTTGTCTTTATCTGGTTTTGGTATTAGGGTGATGCTGGCTTCATAGAATGAGCTTGGAAGTGTTCCTTCCTCTTGAATTTTTTGGAATAGTCTGCGGGGGATAGGTTTTAGTTCTTCTTTGAATGTTTGGTAAAACTTCCCTGTGAAGCCGTCTGTTCCTGGGCTTTTGTTTGCTGGAAGCTTTTTGATGACTGCTTCAAATTCCTCCATAGTTATCGGCCTGTTGAGATTTTTAGATTCTTCCTGATTGAGTTTTATAAGGTTGTATTTTTGTAGGAATATGTCCACTTCTTCTAGGTTGTCTAGTTTGTTGGAATAGAGTTGTTCATAGTATTTTTTAACAATCCTTTTTATTTCTGTGGTCTGTGGTTATTTTGCCTTTTTCATTTCTGATTTTGTTTATTTGGGTCCTTTCTCTTTGCTTCTTGGCGAGCCTGGCTAGAGGTTCATCAATCTTGTTTATCCTTTCAAAGAACCAGTTCTTGGTTCCTTTGATCTTTTGTTTTGTTTTGTTTTTTGGTCTCTATGTCATTTATTTCTGCTCTGATCTTTATTATCTCCCTCCTTCTGCTCACTCTGGGCTTTCCTTGTTGCTCTCTTCTAATTCTTTAAGTAGTAAAGTTAGATAATTAATTACCATTTTTTCTTGTTTTTTTGAGGTAGGCCTGTAGAGCTATAAACTTCCCTCTTAGGACTGCTTTCACTGTGTCCCATAGATTTTGGATTATTGTGTTTTTATTATCATTTGTTTCCAGATGTTTTTTTAGTTTCTTTTTTGATCTCTTTGATAACCCAATAATTGTTTAACAGCATGCTATTCAGTTTCCAAGTGTTTGAATTTTTTTGATTGTTTTTATAGTAATTTATTTCTAATATTATGTCATTGTGGTCTGAGTAGATGCTTGATATGATTTCAATCTTCTTGAATTTGGAGAGACTTTGCCTGTGACTCAATATGTGATCTATCTTTGAAAATGTCCCATGTGCCCTTGAGAAGAACGTATGTTCTGTGGCTTTAGGGTGAAATGTTCTGAAGACGTCCGTCTGATCTAGTGTGTCATTTAGGATAACTGTTTCTTTGCTGACTTTTTTGTCTAGATGATTTATCCAGTGATGTCAGGGGGTATTAAAGTCTCCTACTATGATTGTATTGTTGTTGATCTCTCTCTTGATATCTTCGAGGAGTTTTATGTATTTTGGTGCTCCTGCATTGGGTGCATATATATTTTCCAGGGTTATATCCTCTTGTTGTATTGATCCCTTTAGTATTATGAAGTGGCCTTCCTTATCTCTTGTTATGGCCTTCACTTTGAGGTCTATTTTGTCAGATATAAGTATTACTACCCCAGCTTTTTTTCATTTCCATTTGCAGGGGAAGATATTTTTTCATCCCTTCACTTTCAGTCTGTGTGAGTCCCTTGTTCTAAGGTGGGTCTCTTGTAGACAGCATTATATATGGGTCATGTTTTCTTATCCATTCAGCCTCTCTATGTCTTTGGATTGGCGCATTTAGTCCATTTACATTTAAAGCTATTATTGATAGGTACTTGTTTGTAGCCATTTTTATTTTTTGTGCCTGTGTTCCTTCTTCCATTTTTATTTCTTCTTTTTATACCAGTCCCTTTCCCTTTAACATTTCTTGCATTTCTGGTTTTGTGTTGATAAACTCCTTCAGCCTTTTGTTGTCTGTGAACCTCCTTATTTCACCTTTAATTTTGAATGATAGCCTTGCTGGATAGAGTATTCTTAGATTCAGTCCCTTGCTTTGCATCACTTTGTAAACTTCGTTCCATTCATTTCTGGCCTGATGGGTTTCAGTTGAGAAATCATTTGATAATCTAATGGGATATCCCCTGTACATAACTTTCTGCCTCTCTCTTGCTGCCTTTAAGTTTCTCTTTTTGTCCTGAACGTTTGCCATAATTATGATGTGCCTTGGTGTGGGTCTTTTCGGGTTCATCTTGTTTGGGACTCTGTGTGCTTGTGTGACTTTTTTCTTCACCACATCAGGGAAGTTTTCTGACATTATTTCTTCAAATAGGTTTTCTAACCCTTGTTCCTCTTCCTGTCATTCTGGCACCCCAATTATTCATATGTTGCTTCGTTTCATGTTGTCCCAAAGCTCCCTTAGGCTCTGCTCCTGTCTTTTAATTTTTTTTATCCAATTGTAGTTCAGTTTGGGTGTGTTTTGCTTCCCTGTCTTTTAATTTGCTAATTTGTTCCTCTGCTTCTGCTAGTCTACTGTTAAACCTTTCCATAGGGGGGGACCGTGGGAGGGCTCCAGGGTATGTCCATCCCATCTCCCTCAGTCCTGCTCAGCCAGATATTAGCAGGAAGCTAACCTACCTGTCAGAGCATCTGCCCCCTAGTGGTCAGTGCACATCAGAGTGACTGGTCAACTCTCTGCCCCCTGTTGGTCAGTGCATGTCATAGCGAGCAGTTGAGAGGCCTTAGCATATTATTAGCATATTACATTTAATTCATTGAATGGATGACTGGATGACTGGACACTTAGCATATTAGGCTTTCATTATATAGGATTATTTTTTTTCCTTTATGATAATCTGATTTTATTTTGTTTATTTTTTATTTGAATTCTTTATTGTTGAAA
>NW_006292783.1:12611-20368 GCF_000327345.1 Myotis davidii
ACCCTACTTTCTGTGTTTATTGGTTATGCTTATATGCATGCATATAAGTCCTTTGGTTGATCTCTTACTCCCCTGCCCCTCTATACTCCCCTGCCTTCCCTCTGAGGTTTGACGGTCTGTTCGATGCTTCTGTGTCTCTGGATCTATTTTTATTCATCAGTTTATGTTGTTCATTATATTCCACAAATAAGTGAGATCATATGATATTTATCTTTCTCCAACTGGCTTATTTCGCTTAGCATAATGCTCTCCAGATCTACCCCTACTGATGCAAATGATAAGAATTCTTTCTTTTTTACAGTAGCATAGTATTCTATTGTGTAGATGTACCAGTTTTCCAATCCACTCATCTGCTGATGGGCACTTAGGCTGTTTCAAAATCTTAGCTATTGTAAAGTGTGCTGCTATGAACATAGGGGTGAATATAGAACTTGCTGTTCTTATAAGAATTTGGCTGCTCCCTCCATCATGTCATTGATTTGCAAACCTTTCAAACCAGAGTACCAGCTTTGGCAACCCTACCTCTCAAGGTTTTAGTTCTTTGCTGTCTAGATTTTACCCCCAAGGCTAAATTGTACCTACTTTTTCAAAGGTCACCTTATTAAACAGTCTTTATTCTGTTCTCATTTTATTCATCACTTTTCTCTGTGGTCACCCTCTTTCTGATAACTTTCCTCCCTTCATTGCCTTTTTGAATTTCCTCTTGGTTCTCCTACTTTCTGACTGCTATTTCTCAGTCTCTCTGGTTGAACCATTCTACTTCTTCTTTATTTTTTATTTTTTATTTGAATTCTTTATTGTTGAAAGTATTACATATGTCTCCTTTTCCCCCCAATGACCTCTCCCCACCCCCCAGGACAGGCCCTCACCCCCCTACTTTCTGTGTTTATTGGTTTTGCTTATATGCATGCATATAAGTCCTTTGGTTGATCTCTTACTCCCCTGCCCCTCTATCCTCCCCTGCCTTCCCTCTGAGGTTTGACGGTCTGTTCGATGCTTCTGTGTCTCTGGATCTATTAAAGTAATTGGGCCTGGGAGTCTATCCTTGGTCCTCTTTCATGCTTGCTCTAGAAGGTATCTCCCAAATTTCTGAGAGACTCTATTTACTCCCATGGCTTTAACAATGATCTCTTTCAAGATTTTTCTCAAATGGTTACCTCCAGACTTGACCTTTTTTTTGAAGCCTCAGATCCACATAATTCAATTGGCTGGTAAAACCTCAAATTAGTTAGCTCAAATTAAACATGTCTTAAATAGTGGGTCACTTCTTCAAATCTGTGGATGTCTCTTTTCCCCATTACAGGAATGAGCTCCTGGAGGGCAGAGCCTCGGCTCCTTGGCTGTCTTCATAGACGGGAGCTAAGCCAGGATTGCAATGAGAAGAAGGGACCTTATTATTGCACAAGATTTAATAAAGGGTGATCTTGTTGGAGGAGTTAGTAGCAGGTAGAAAAGAGGGCTGAGTGAGGGTGGGCACTGCTGTGCTTTGTGAATGGATATAATTTACACACTTTGAGTAGGTTAGCCATTATGCCTCTTGGCATCCCTATTTCCCCTAGTCCAGTGATGGCGAACCTTTTGAGCTCAGCGTGTCAGCATTTTGAAAAACCCTAACTTAACTCTGGTGCCGTGTCACATATAGAGATTTTTTGATATTTGCAACTATAGTAAAACAAAGACTTATATTTTTGATATTTATTTTATATATTTAAATGCCATTTAAAAAAGAAAAATCAACCAAAAAAATGAGTTCGCATGTCACCTCTGACACGCGTGTCATAGGTTTGCCATCACTGGCCTAGTCCAATGTTTGCTCATACACATATGGACTCAAGCCTGGACCTTTCTCATGTGTGCTGGGGAAGTATCCCTCCATTTGACACATGCCATCCCCATCAGCCTCAATTTAGATTACATCCAGGGAAGAGTGGAAATGGGGCCTGGGAAGTTAAGACATGTTTTAACTGCTGCATCATCCTTCGAGTAACACTCTTATCCTCTAACTAGGGACTGACTGTGCCCTGGGCTTGGAGCAGAGGGATTGTAGCTGAAAAAATTTATATCATACTTTCTGTCTTTACTTTTTAACTAGGGCCCAGTGCACGAATTCATGCACCTTAAAAGGAACGGTGGGCCGCGAGGCTGCGGTGGGCACAGGAGCAGGTCTCGGCCCATCCTCTGTGCCCCTGCCTGGCCCCTCCCGCTGTGGTCCCCGGTCCTCTGTCTGCCAGCAACCCTGCTCCTGCCACCACCACTTCCATATGCTGATGGCGCCAGCCCGACTCACACCAGCTGATGGTGTGGAGCGATTGGGGCCAGTGCCAGCTGTATGTGTGAGCAGGACCGGCGTCATCAGTGGATGTGGGTGGCGGCTGCTGCCCCAATCGTCCCTCAGGAGCAGGGGGAGGTAGAGAAGCCCTCAGGGGTGATTGGGGCCAGCAGCCACTGCTCACACCCACTGACAGCACTGAGCAATCAGAGCTGGTGCCAGGCGCCAGCAGCAGGTGCAAGTGGCAGCTCCAGAGCCAGTAGCGGGTGTGAGAGGGGCCGTTGTTGGCAGTGGGTGTGAGAGGTGGCTGCTGGCCTAGATCATCCCTCAGGACCAGGGACGGGGTGGAGAACTCTGAGGGGCAATCAGGGCCAGCAGCCACCACTCACAACTGCTGACGGCTCCAGCAGCGGGTGTGAGTGGTAGCTCTGGTGCCAGTAGTGGGTGCAAGTGCCAGGCAAGACTGCAGCAAGCAGGAGAAAATAATTTTCAGTAACCACCAGAGGCCTGCCCCAATGACAGCAACCGACACCCTGCCTTGGTCTGGCACCCCGGCTCACCTGCTCCACCATCCCACCGCGGCCAATGCCTGCCATGTTCCTACTCTATGAAGGCAGGCATGGAAACCACTATTATTTTGCTCTCTAATTGAGAAAACTTAAGCCTCAAAAGAAGTAATTTGAGATAGAGGTGGGTCTAGGAGTCTTGGGCTGCTTATTTACAGCTCAGAACACTTGTCATTATCCCACACAACTAAGCTCAATCAATTCCTGGAGGTCCTGGTTCCTAATTCAGGTAAGCAATCAGGACTTCGGGGAGATGCTTCTGGGACCAGGCTGAGCTGGGATTCTGTTTGCTTTGCTTAGGAGATAATGGGGCAACCAGAGAGCAGGGGCTTGTGAGCTGTAGTGAGAAGAGAGGTAGGGGCTTGGAATTTGGGCCCAGGAATTCCCATCAGGAATGAAACACTTTCCACCTGTTGAGCCTAAAGCGCCTAACTCTGTCATGGAATTTGTGTGCAGAGAGTTAGGTTGAACTTTGGGAACAGAGGATGAAAAACAAGTTTCTTTTTTTCTGTTCACAAAGGCCAGCCAAGAGCCAGAGCTGAAGCCTGGCCTCCAGTTGTAAACTAGACAACAGAACCAGTTACTAGTTTCAAGTCTCATTGCCTATTCTTGTGACGACTCTGGAACTTGGAGAGGCTCCCTTACCTTTTATAAACCAGTGGAAAGGTATATGGTTGTCAAGACTCCAGAGAGAATGACAGGTATACTTAAAGATTGAGTGGGAAGCTGAAAGTACTGCTTAGAATGTATTTAGTAATTTTTTTACTTCAATTCTTCCATTATTTCTATAAAAAACTTGTTGGGAAAGACCTAATTTGGGGATGGGTGGCTGGAGGTGGGGATTAAGTAGGTGATATCAAGGCACTGAATGCCTTGAAATTAGGAGCTGGGAGCTTAAAGAGATATTAACTTCCTGGGGCCTAGGGATAGACCATAGCTAACCATCATAAGAATGTACCAAGAGACTAACACTAGTCAATTCTTGACATGATGGGAGATTAATATATAATATGTGGTCTCACCAAGAGGCTGTTCCACCTATTAACTGTGGGACAAAAGACGTGTCTGGTCACTACTCTGTGTCTCAATAGCTTTTTATGTTAAATGAGGATGATGCTTATCTACCTCACAGGATTGTTGAGAGGATTGGGTAGCCACAATAAATGTGCAAAAGACCATATAGACCATACTGCCTGGCCTGGTGCAGATATGAGGGGGTCAATGTCATTATTACTGCATGGCCTTCTGGCTTCTTCTAATTAGCACTTTTAAGAGAGAATAAGGAAATCGAAGGATCACTGGGGAAATATAAACAAGTCTATTTTAGTCTGGGTGACTTCTAAAGAGGAGAAGTTCATGACTGGGAAGGCTGGAGCTCTTCCAATGATATCTGTTCTCCTGGGTTATATATTCACCTTGTCCTCAGGGTTAGGGTATGAACTTGGGCCTTCAATAACTTCCTTTTGGATGTCATCTTTGGTTTCCTTTCTGCCTGGTTGGAATTTGAGCAGGCAAATAAAACCAAGTTCAGGAGTTAGAGTCCTGCTAAAGGCCAGTTAGCTTTACATCAAAATGAAGATTGGCTCCATAAACAATACTTGGACCAATAATCAGCCCAGCTATAAAGGCAGTGTAGTCAGGGGAGAGCACTTGAGTAAGAGTCAAACCAGAGGTTCTGCACTGGCTCAGCTCCTCACCAGCTTGGAGACCTTGCATGAGTTTGAGAATTGTATGTGTATTATGAAATGAGAAAGATTATGTGAGAACCCTTTCTAAGCTATTAGGCAGCATATAAATGTAAGTAGTTATTATTACTTACGTAATGTAGAGAATTGTTATTTTTGTTATTCTATCCTCAAATGTGATGTCTTTGGTTGCAAAGGGAACAGGCATGTTGGATGGTATATCCTATTTCCATTTATTAGATAAACAATAGAAAATGCAGGATCCATTGTTTTTTTTTTAACATATTTGAAGAACATGTTTATTCAAGAGTAGAGGAGGATCTTAAAGATTTCCACCCAGATATGAGGTTTATTTTGGGGTAATAGAAATATTCTGAAATTAGAAGGGGTGATAGTTGCACAACACTGTGAATATACTAAAAACCCCACTGAAATAACGTTTTTTCCTCACTCAAGGATATTTTTTTTTATTGATTTTAGGGAGAGAGGAAGGGAGAGGAAGAGAGAGAAAAACATCATTGTGAGAACTACTGATCAGTTGTCTCCTGTACACACCCTGACTGGGGATTGAACCCGCAATATGGGTATGTGCTCTGACTTGGAATAGAACCCACAATCCTTTGGTGCATTAGATGATGCTCCAACCAACTGAGCCACACTGGCCAGGGCCCCACTTAAATCACTTTAAAATAAAAAAATTTATTTCAATATTAAAAATTATTTAAAAAAACACAAACAAAATAACCAACCCTTTCCAGAAATCATGATGGCAATGAAGACTATATCTGAAGTAGTTAGAATAGGTCCATAGCAGGCAAGATAAACATTGCTCCTTACTGTGTGAACAATGTACTTATGAGAGATAAGGGAGTTTTCTGGGTGGTGTGTGTTTGAGAGACAGACTATCTATATATATAAAATCCCAGTGACCATTATGGCAGAATGACCAGAATGACCGATCACTATGGTGTGCACTGACCACCATGGGGCAGACGCTCAATGCAGGAGCTTCCCCCTGGTGGTCAGTGCGCTCCCACAGTGGGAGCACCACTCAGCCAGAAGCTGGACTCACGGCTGGCGAGTGCAGTGGGGGTGGTGGGAGCCTCTCCTGCCTCCGCAGCAGCACTAAGGAGTGGCGAGCTAAGCAGTAAGGAGTGAGCAGGCAGGTGGTTAGGAGCGAACAGGTGGGCAGTAAAGAGAGAGTAGGCAGGTGGTTAGGACTGAACATGTTAGTGGTTAGGAGCAAGGGGTCCCCGATTGTGAGAGGTCACAGGTTGGGCTGAGGGACCCCCCAACCCATGCATGAATTTCGTGCACCGAGCCTCTAGTTTAGATATAAAAGCAGTGCATTCCAGCCTGGCTGGCATGGCTCAGTGTTTGAGCCTTGACTTATGGACCAGTAGGTCGCGGTTCAATTTCTGGTCAGGGCACATGCTTGGGTTGTAGTCTCAATCCTCAGTGGGGGCATGCAGGAGGCAGTCAATGCATGAATCTCTCTCATCATTGATGTTTTTGTCTCTCTCTCTCCCTCTCTTTTCCCCTCTAAAATAAATTAAAAAAATATATATATATTTTTAAAAAGCAGTACATTCCAGAAACAGTCAAGATGTAGGAGCACTGGTAATGGGTGTTGAAATGGTGGTCTCAGTAAAATGTTTGCTAATCTCAATTGGAGAGTCCCTATTCGCTCTAGGGATGGGCAACCCTCATTTACTTATCTGAGGGGCAAAGTTACTGTAATAGATTTAAATTTAGCATAAGGTTTGCCCAGAACTGAGGGCTTTCCTGAGATGAGGAGGACTGTCTTTTTAAAAAAGATTTTCGAAAAGTATTTTTTTCTAGCTTTATTGAAATATGACTGCTGATCAAGGGCATGCATGTTGGTTGCAGGATCCTCCCCGGCCCGGGGCTTGGTCAGGACTTGTGCAGGAGGCAACCGGTCAATGTGTTTCTCTCGTCCCTATTCGCTCTAGGGATGGGCAACCCTCATTTACTTATCTGAGGGGCAAAGTTACTGTAATAGATTTAAATTTAGCATAAGGTTTGCCCAGAACTGAGGGCTTTCCTGAGATGAGGAGGACTGTCTTTTTAAAAAAGATTTTCGAAAAGTATTTTTTTCTAGCTTTATTGAAATATGACTGCCAAATAAAAATCATATATGTTTAGTTTGTGTAATATGATTATTTAAAGTATACAACATTATGATTTCATATACATGTATGTTGTGTAAGCATTACCACAATCAAATTGATCAACACATCAATTACCTCGCTTAGTTACCATTTTGTGTGTGTGTGTGGTGAGAACACTTAAGATCTACCCTCTTAGCACTAGCCAGTTTTGCTCAGTGGATAGAGCATTGGCCTGTGGACCAAAGAGTTCCAGGTTCAATTCTGATCAAGGGCATGCATGTTGGTTGCAGGATCCTCCCCGGCCCGGGGCTTGGTCAGGACTTGTGCAGGAGGCAACCGGTCAATGTGTTTCTCTCATATAGATTTTTCTCTCTGTCTTTCCCTCTCTCTTCCACTCTCTCTAAAAATCAATGGGAAAGTATCTTCCAATGAGAATTAACAACAGAAAAAAATCTACTATCAGAAAATTTTAAGTGTACAAAACAGTATTATTAACTATAATCACAATAGTATACATTAGATCCGCACTTATTTATCTTATAACCGAAAGTGTTTACTCTTTCACTAACAATCTAAGTGTCCATCAGTGGTTTATTTTATTTTATTTTTTTTAATTAAATCTTTATTGTTCAGATTATTACATTTGTTCCTCTGTTTTCCCCCCATAATTCCCCTCCTCCCAGTTCCCACCCCACCCTTGCCCTCACTCCCCACCCACTGTCCTCATCCATAGGTGCACGATTTTTGTCCAGTATCTTCCCGCATCTCCCACACCCCTTCCCCCCACAAGAATAGTCAGTCCATTCCCTTTCTATGTCCCTGATTCTATTATAATCACCAGTACATTCTGTTCATCAGATTATTTATTCACTTGATTCTTAGATTCACTTGTTGATAGATGCGTATTTGTTGTTCATAATTTGTATCTTTACCTTTTTCTTCCTCTTCCTCTTCTTATAGGATACCTTTCAGCATTTCATATAATCCTGGTTTGGTGGTGATGAACTCCTTTAGCTTTTCCTTATCTGTGAAGCTCTTTATCTGACCTTCACTTCTGAATGATAGCTTTGCTGGATAAAGTAATCTTGGTTGTAGGTTCTTGGCA
>NW_006292783.1:21220-25843 GCF_000327345.1 Myotis davidii
GTCGCCGACTCCCTCCCGATTGAAAACGCCAACCGCGCCCTCCGCCGCCGCCCGCTCCGCGCACTCCGCACCTCAGAATTTGCCTTCAGCACTGCGCCGCCTCTGAGTGTCCGTATGCGTTACTCTTTCCTCCTAGTTGTAGGACTTCCACTCAGCCAGCGTTCCTGTGGTTCTGGATGATGTCCCTTCCGTCTTTTAGTTTCACTTTTGAAATGGTTGTTCAAGGCAGCAAACTCCGGCGTTAACCTATGCCGCCATCTTGGTTCTCCCATCAGTGGTTAAATGAATAAAGAAAGTGTGGTATTGGCTAGGTGGCTCGGTTAGTTGGAGCATCATTACATACACAAAAAGGTGGCAGATTTGATTGCCAGTTGGGGCGCATATGGGAGGCAACTGATTGATGTTTCTCTCTCACTTTGAAGCTCTCTCTCTCTCTCTCTCTCTCTCTCTCTCTCTCTCTCTCTCAGCTCTTGGGCAGCCTTTCTCTAAAAAAATCAATAAATATATCCTAGGGTGAGGATTAAAAAAAAGTGTGTAGAATATTATTCAGCCACAAGAAAGGAAGAAATCTGCCAACTTGGATGAAGCTGGAAGACATTATGCTAAGTGAAATAAGCTGGACATAGACAGATACTATATGATATTACTTACATATGGAATCTAAAAAAGTCAAATCACAGAAGCAGCGGGTAGAATGGTGGTGGTCAGGGCCTGGGAGGTGGGGAAAAAAGGGAGATGGGGCACTTTCCATATTAAAAGTGGGAATGTCCTGGGCAAATCAGGTTGCCCTAATACTGGTACCATTGGTAGCAGAGAGGGTGAAAGGTGAACGGGCTTGAGGAATGGTCTACAACCCTCTCGTTTAGATGAAAGTGCAATGTCCTCCCCAGTTGGGATAGGATAAAACCATTCAGAAAGGAATCCAGAAGGAAAAAAAAATATCTGAGGGATGCTGGGCAATGAAAGCCATTGTTAAGATGCTGGTGAATGGGAAACTATGTTAGGGATGACAAAGAACATCTTTTGGTGTATTCCTGGGCCTTAGAAGTGATTAGGGGTGCCATCTATAGAGGATGAAATTTTTGGAAGCAGTAGTAGCAGTTTTGCTATAAAGCACAAGGAATGTTCATACAAACTAGAAAATAGAGAAGAATTGAATTCCTGTATCTGAGTCTAAAGCTATATTGGCAGTTTGCTTTCTTTTGAAGCTGACAGGTGTTATGTTACCTAGATCTCAAAAGGCCAATTGAATTTAGATTTCCTTTGGGATCTGTATTCAAGATAATACATTAATTCTAATGTTTTACTGAATGACATTATGTCATATTATTGAGTGTGTTAGGGATAAAATGGTAAACAAGATTGACATATTTTCTGCCTCTATGGCAGGTAATCACTTAAGTGCTATAAGAGAAGTACAGAGCTCAGAAAGAATATAGGAGGGATACCTGACGTGGGCTGGGATTCAAGAAAGCTTTCCAGAGGAAAAGAGGGTTCAGCATAGGTGTGAAGGATAAATAAGGATTAGCTAGGTGATCAGATGGGGGACAGGCATCCCAGCATAGGGAACAACAAGAGCAAATACAAAAGAAAGAGCATGTGCATTTGAAGAATTATGGTATGGTCCACTATAGTTGGAGTAGGCTGTAATTCTCCAAGCATGGTTCACAGACCATCTGTATTAGAGTTACAGAGGCTGCTTCCTAAAATTTCAGATTACCAGAGTTACTGTATCTCTGTAGTGGGGTCAATGAATCTTCATTTTTATTTGTTGATTATTGATTATTCTGATGCATTATAATGTTCTATATAATCTATAGATTATACATAATCTACATGGCATTCATGTATCAAGGAAAAAATGTGTGTGTATTATATTTTAGCTGAATAGAAGATTAGAAAGGGAGGGAGAGAGTAAGGGAGAGAGTAGCAGAAGGATGCCAATATGGTGGCAGAGTGAGGGGAAGGTACAGTGATACTCTCCCAGGACCAAACTGGAATTACAACTAAAGTACAGAAACACCATCCTGAATAATCAACTGAAGACTAGCTGGAGGGAACTCTGATAACCAAGAACAAAAAGTGGAGACCACATAGAGACTATTAGGAAGTGCGAAGGTGTGAGAGGCTGGCTGGGCTCCCACAGCAGCAGCTGAAGTTCCATAGACATATCTCAGCTGTGGGTGGGTTTCCCACTGAGAACTCTGGGGTCCAAACCCCAAGCTTGGACACCAGCCCAGAGCAACAAAACTGAGAAAGGCGCCCAAACAACATCTGGTTGTGAAAAGCAGCAGCATTGCTGTCTGCCTTAGAGATATGGCTGGGAATGCAGTCACTCTTTTAAAGGGCCAACACACAAAATTTTGTGTGCAGCCACTCACCTTGGGCTTTGGCAGAGGTAGGACAGCATATACTAAATAGAGCTGTGTGTGGAGAATCCGGGTTTGGAGGTTTGATGTTAGAGAGCTTGGAAGGCGGCCACCCCAGTTAACTGTGTGGAGTCATTCCCGCATCTCATACTGCAGATGATCTTTACAATCCAGGCAGTTTATGCCTGGAGCTGGGGGTGGGGGGAAGCAATTGCCCCACCTGGTTGAAAAACTTCTTGCCCCATGCTAACACTGAATAACAATCAGACTGCAGGCACAGGCAGTTCTCTGGAGGCTTTGGGTATTTGGCTAATTTTGTTCAGGTCCTTAAGCTAGGAAAAGCAGAACTGAGTGCACATCTTTGTCCTTTCCAAAGGCACCCAGCCACAGGAGAGTGAGCCACAAGCTATGGATTGCTGATAGCTCCTAACAGGGTACTCAGGGCCAGTAACAAGCAGTATATGACATTGCCTTGCACTAGATATTGGTAGTCATAGCAGATCTACTTAGTGCATAGACACAAATCCAAACAGGCAGCCCAAATGAAGAGACAGATACAACCCCCAAATGAAACAACAAGAGAATTCTCCAGAAGAAGAGTTAAATGGAATGAAGATAAGAAATTCATCTGCTACAGAGTTCAGAATAATGATGGTACACATGCTCAACAGCATGAGAAAATATATAATAACTATGGAAACAGAACTAACGAATGATATAGCACAAATAAAGATGACATTAGAAGGAATACACAACAGATTAGGGGAAGCTGAGGATCGTATCAGTGAATTAGAAGACAGGGTTGAAAAATCACTCAATCAGAGAACCAAAAAGAAACAGACAATTAAAAAACAAGAAGATAGCTTAAGTGAGCTGTGGAACAACATGACATGTAACAGTATTTGAATAGAAGGTGTACCAGAAGAGGCAGAAAGGGAGAAAGGAATAGAGAAGGTGTTTGAAGAAATAATGGCAGAAAACTTCCCTAACCTGGTACAGGAAAAAGTCACACATGTTCAGGAGGCACAGAGAACCCCAAACAAGAAGAACCCAAACAAGCACATGTTTAGACACATCATAATTAAAGACAAAAATTAAAGACAAAGAAAGAATCTTAAAGGCAGCATGTGAAAGGCAAACTGTTACCTACAAAGGAGCTCCAATAATGCTGACACCTGATTTCTCATCAGAAACTCTACAGGTCTGAAGAGAATAGCACGAATCACTCAAGGTAATGGAAAGCAAGGACCTAAAACCAAGATTACTATATCCAGCAAGGCTATCATTCAAAATAGACAGTCAAATAAATATTTAAGACAAAAAAAGGCTAAAAGAGTACATCACCACCGAGCCAGCATTATAAAAAATGATAAAGGAACTGCTGTAATGAGAAGAAGAAATAGAGAGAGAAACCTAGACATACAGAATTAAAATGGCTATAAATATATACCTATCAATAATAGCCTTAAAGGTAAATGGATTAAATGCTCCAATCAAAAGGCATAAGGTAGCTGAATGTATATAAAAACTTGACCCAACTTTATGCTGTCTACAAGAAACTCAACTCAGAACAAAAGATGCACACAGAATGAGTGTGAAGGGATGGAAAAAACATTTTGCTTGCAAATGGCAAAGAAAAAAAAGTTGGAGTAACAATATCCAGACCCAACAAAATAGACATCAAAATGAAGTCCATCACAAGAGACAACAAAGGTCACTACATAATACTAAAGGGATTGATCCAACAAGAGGACATAGCTCTAGTAAACATATATGCACCCAATATAGGAACACCTAAATATATCCCATCTAATAAAAGAGTAATATACAAATTAACTGTCATTCCACAACAAAGATGGTGGTGCCCATAGCAGCTGGGACAGGATGCTGGCTTCATCACCCCGGCAATGTGAGCCCAGCAGGCATTGCCGTGGTGACCTGGAGCAGGCAAAGTGCCCAGCAGGGCCTGAGGCAGTTGCTGCGGGGACCTGTGAGCAGGCCAGCGCTGCCCACAGGCAGTGCCTGCTGGCGGGTCGCTGGGTGTGGCATGTCACCATGGCGATCCGTGAGCAGGCAAGCACAGCCCACAAGCAGCTCCCAGCAGGGCCTGCTTGCCATTGCCATGGTGTGGAGCAGGCAGGCCCCTCAGAGAGCAGAGAACCTTGGGGAGCAGACCTAAGCCATTAGTAGGACATCCCCTGAGGGCTCCCAGATTGGAGAGGGTACAGGTATGGCTGAGGGACTCCCCCTCACC
>NW_006292783.1:25919-26592 GCF_000327345.1 Myotis davidii
AGATGTTAAGGGAGAGATAGACAACAACACAGTCATAGTAGGGGACTTTAACACTCCACTAACTTAACTGGATAAGTTAAGATCTTCCAGACAAAAAGTCAACAAGCAATCAGTGGCTCTAAAGGGGACACTAGATCAGATGTATTTAATTGACACTTATAGGACATTTCAACCCCAAGTTTTCCAGTGCACATTGATTATTCACAAAGATAGACCACATGTTAGGAAAACAAAACAACTCTCTACAAGTTCAAGAAGATTGAAATTATATCAAGCATCTTCTCAGATCACAGTAGAATTAAATTAGAAATCAACTACAGTAAAAACACCCCAAAACATTCAAATAAATGGAGACTAAATGGCATGTTACTAATCAATAAATGGGTTACCAATGAGATGAAGAAAGAAACAAAAAACTTACTAGAAAAAAATGAAAATGAGCACAGAACAATCCCAAATCTCTGGGACACAGCAAAAGCAGTTCTGAGAAGAAAGTTCATAGCACTACAGGCCTACATCAAAAACAAAATAATTAACAATAAACTATTTAACCCTACAACTTAAGAACTAAAAAGAGAACAAGAAAAGCCCAGAGTAAGCAGAAGGAAGGAAATACTAAACATTAGAGCAGAAATAAAAGACACAGAGACTGAAAAGCAATAAAACAACTTAA